>NC_057803.1:435825052-435931404 GCF_018294505.1 Triticum aestivum
AGGCAGAGGTAGGGGAGGAGGAGGAGGGCGTGCTCACCTCTAGCGCTGGCGGAGTTAGGGAGAGGGGCACGCAGCGTCGAGGTTGGGGACGGGGTCGGGGCGGCGGGTGCACGGCGGAGGGTGGCAATGTAGGGGGGGGTGTCGAGGTCGGGGTCGGGGGCGGCGTCGAAGGTGTGCGGAGAGCGACGGGTCGCACGCGGCGGCCGACGACGATGCAGGGCGGCGACAGCGGAGGAGTAGAGATTTGGGGGAAGTGGCCGTGGGGGAAGAATGAACCGCGCGGTTAAGTTAAAAGTAGCAGTAGCGCGTTCCAGGAAGTGCACTGCTGCTATGGTAGCTATAGCGCGTTTCCTAACAAGCGCTACTGCTATTCCTTCTCTTTTTATTTGCTTTCCATTTAATTTTATTTTCATTAGGAGTAGCGCCTTTGTCCGTAAACGCGCTGCTACAAAACAAACAGTGGTAGCGCGGTTCCACGTAGATCACTACTACTATGTGTAGTCTATCGGCTAAGCCGTGGGAATTTTAGTAGTAGCGCTTTTGTACTCGGGCGTGCTACTGCTATAACTGTATCTGTAGCGCGGTTTTAAATACCGCGTTGCTGCTAATTAGCACCAGCGTGCATTTTTACCCCGCGCTACTGCTAATATTCTGTGTATAAGGTTTTCCCTAGTAGTGACAGGAGGCGCCTATGATACGTCGACACGTCGCAAGGCCCAATAACGGCCCATTTAGGTTAAAAAGGCTGGCCCAGTCAAAATTAGCGGGCTGGCCCATTAACGACCTGCTTGCAGACGACCCATTCGCAGTTAAGGCCCGTATGGCTAGTTTCAAATCAGCCCATTCTAAACTTGTCACCGTCGCGGCCCATGGTCACTTCTGGCCCGTTAATAGTCCGCTAAGTATTTGGGCCGAATTACGGCCCGGTGTGTTTCCGGCCTGTTAAAGGTCCTGCTTCATTTGGGCCCATTTATTGGCAATTGAAACTTTTGGCCCATAAACGACCGTGAAGGATTTGGGTCATATTTGGCCATGTCTGACAATCGGCTTGTTAGAGGCCCACTATAGATTTGGGCCACTACCAGCCTGTTGTGATTTTTGACCTGTTAACATCGAACGAATGCCATGGGCCATATGCGGCCCAACGTCACATCAGGCCTATTAATGGCCCATATAAAACTGATACTAATCAAGCCCGACTAAACTTCCGGCCGGTTAAAGGCCCATGTAGTAGGTCGGCCCATTTACGGCCCGTCTGAATTTCAGTGTGTGAACGATCTGCATTGTAAATGGGCCACCACGAGCCGAGATACATTTCAGCCTGCTAATGGCCAGTGGGTAATTTGGCACAATCAGGGCCCAATCTCACTTTCGGCCTATTAAAGGCCCATGTTATTTATAGGCTCGAGGTATTTACACATGTTAACGACCTATTGTTACTGAGGACCCAAATTATATTTCGGTCTGTTAAAGGCCCGCTGTGGCATAGGCCTACCAAAAATATGAAAGCTTATGCTGATTGAGGCTCAAATATTTTTAGTGGGCTACATGAAAATTATGGCCCATAATCATTTTTAGCCCAATTGGAATGTGCCCGACGAATGTTGGCACATTGGGCTCCTACGAAGCTTTCGGCCGAATACATTACCTACACTATGCAAAAATAGCGGCGTAATTTCTACAACCTTTGGCAGCACGATAAATGTTGTATCACAACATCATAAATTCTAGCCATACAACAAAAGGCATGTTGCCATAAAGTTTACAGTCCTTGCAGATAAAAGCACAATCAGATGTATAGAAGCACATCTCATTTAACCTGAGTGCTAATGTTTCAGGCTGTAGAATCTGATGGAGCAGCATGATCTTCCCCTTTTTCTGCCATTGCTCTTGAACAGCGAAACAAATGTCTGATAGTCTGGTTTCAAAACCATTCATATCTTGATGACATTTGTCAACCACTATTCTTATTTCTGAAACGACATCCATTAGGGATTGGACTTGTGTCTGGAGCACAGATATATCACTCTGTCTAGCTGGAAGATTTTGTTCAGTAGGCGATTTGGACAAGGTTACCTTGACAACCAATCCAGAATTACGCAGGAAGGTGCTTTTTGCACTGTTAGTTGAGAGATACTGACGCACTGCAGCAAGAGGTGACATTGTGCATGTGGTAGCCTCGTCACCTTCAGGTGTTGTGGTTGTTAAGTCATTTGTTCCATAGCTTGCTGAAAGTTTGAACTTGTAGATTACTGTACCAAATAAGTTACTAATGAGACAAAAAAAGTAGGTTTCACGTTTATGCATAACTATTTTGGTGAACTACCGTAATACATTAGCATGTATTGTAGTGCCAACTATATAATAAAATCACTTTCGAAACATATTTTCATGTAGCATGCCTACTGTATTATCTATTTCCTCACATTCGTTGACATCTAAGGATAAATAGACATGGTTTCAAGTAGGATGAACATAGTATGACATCATTCATATCATGGGCAACAAAAAAAACAATCAGGCTATTGTATCATTGTGTGGGCACGTGAACATCACAACTAGATTACAGATCAAGACCAAAAGAATATCCTTCATCTCTTTTAAACCGTGTAAGGTGAAATGATACATTAAGACAGCTGTGTATAAAAGTGAACAGAGTAACTGACATTGGCTGCAAACCAAGTAGTTAAATGAACACGTCACAGTAACAAGCAGTTCAAAGGAAGGAGGAGTAAGGACTTACAACAGCGGCTTGAACTAGTATGCTCATGCCCTTCATCTTGCTGGTGTGGCAATCCTTGAAGATTTGCACTGCATTCGGTTCATGTTCTTTTTGGTCCGCACGGGCTTTCCTCTGTATTTGGAACAAGTCAATATAGATACGATAATATGGCACAGAAAAAAGAAGGAACTAGCAGCTATTTACAAGAGCCTCGCAGTGTGGAATATAGCTAGGAGATCCCGTTGTCTGTTGGAATTTCACTTTAGAACGGTTGGTCTTGTTCTTCAAACAGTTAGCCTAGAAGAAGATACACTTGTAAGGCACATACGTAAATACAAGTTCAATACGTGATCTGATCAAATACATATACCCTACCTGATACTTTGGATCAGACCAGTGTTTAACAAGGGATGTCCAGTCTTCATCTGTAATATATTCCACTAGAGATGTTTGGGCGATTTCATTGTTAGCCATGCCTTCAAAGTGAGTTTTTCTAAGGTGATACCGATATTGTCGTAGAGCAGACTGAAAAACATGAGTGCATGCTTGTTTAGTTGCATCATCTTTCGTATCCAACTTGAGACCCATATGTTGAAAAAAGAATGTGAGTCTTATTAGGTGGGAGCTAGAAAGTATGGGGCAGAGCAAGACAATATTATAAATTGTGATGAATAACATTACTTACGGATAAATGGTAAGGTGTTAAACTGGGTATCGTCTTTCTCATTCCTGTACTGGATCCACATTGGGAGGATACGTGCATGATGCCTAACGGCAATGGCTGCCTCCGATACTAACTTGGCTGACTCTGTATAGCATCACGTGGCCTTTTTAAACTTGCCTCAAAATGGATCTCCATTCTTCCTCCTTTAGATTTTGTTAATCTGTCAAGCATTATCCCTAATGTTTGTTTCCGCTTGCGCCGTGGTGCTACTTCAACAACGAGTATGGAAAGTGTTAGTGCACATCAAACTGTGAGAGTACATATAAAGGAGCATGCAACTGCAACTTGAATCGGCCAGGTACCATCTTGGTGTTGATGCTCATGAGGTTCATCTGATCTTGCCAAGTCTTGTTGTGTCACCAGTGCTTCGGAAGTAGTGTTAGGTGTGAAGGCAGCTTGGGAACTGGCCAGTTGCGGAGCAAACGAACGAGTAACTTGTTGAGATGCCGGTACAGTTGAAGCGGATGTTGCAGCTAGTGGAGCAAGTGATACTGTGTTTGTAGATTTAGCCGATGGACTTGGACCTTCTACTAAACTATAAATACCAGCAGAATCTTGAGGGCAGATCCTTTTCCGTTGCACCCGACGAGTAACATCATTCCCTACTATATTCTTTTCCTTACTCTTTTTTGACTTTGCCATGTCAGGCCGTACCCGCAACACAAAAAAATAAAATTGCTCTTCAGAACTCATTGATGCATGATACAGACAAGCAATATTTTGATGTAAGACAACCGTATGAGGATGGAATATGTAAAAAAAACAGGACGACGTGACATACGATGTGTAAACTAAGTAGAAGGATTTTCAAGAAAATAGAAGTAATGCAAGCTAGACACCATATGAAAGATGCAACCAATATCACTCTGCAAAGTTGAAAGTATCTTGTCATAAGTGACATTTCGAAAAATTAGAAGTAGTACAACCTACAAATCAAAGCAAGATGCAACCACTGTCAAAATGCCATGTTAAAAGCGTCCAATCATGAGTTACTGATGCGGGGTACACAATAGCGGTACTTTGATGTAAGAACATGGTATGATAGATAGATGCAGTGTATTCTAGACACAGAAAGGCATGTCATATGCACATGTATAACGTATAAACTCAGTAGGTGCAATTTAATCAAAATAGAAGAAATACAGGCTAGACAACACATGCAACATGAAACCAATTATCACACTGTAAACTTAGAGCAAGCACCTGCGATGGTGGAGTACGGGAGATGAACTCATCATGTAGACTTGGGACTTTAACTGAATTAGCAGTAGAAGTGGCAAATCTAGAGAGTCTCTGTTTATGTTGGTTGAAACTGCTTGCTTCAGCATCATAGAATCAGTCTCCAGGATGATCTGGTTACTTCCAATTCTAGATGCAACATTAATAGCATACAACATAGCTAGTGCTCAGCATGGAGAGCATTCGATAAATGCTCCAGGCTTCCCGGACCTGCAACAATCAAGTCACCCAATTCATTTCTGATTATGAAACCCCATCTGCCTATGCTTGTTTCTTCATGAAAAGATACATCAATGTTAATTTTTAGAAACTCACTTGGGGGAGGAGACCACCTATGATAGCAGTTTGTTTCATGGTCGTTCTTCTTTTCTTGATGTTCCTGAAAACAAGCACATAATAGTCAATGCAAGCTAAAATAATTTGAGGAGCTCTCACCTCACCACCTGCATCCACTCTGTTCCACTCTTGCCACCATCTCCAAAATAGAATACACACCTTAATTCCTTCTTCTTCTTCTTCTTCTTCTTCTTCTTCTTCTAGCTATAACATATCTTCAAACTAACTAAGAGGATCAGGACACCGGGTAAGCTTCAATCTGGTGTGCTCCATCTGGGCCATTCTCCATATGTTCTTAACTTGTTCGCATTTCAAGAAGCAGTGTCGTCCATCATCATCAAACCGGTAGCATACCGGACATCGGGTGTCTACTTCCAACCCCGCGTGTTTTAGCCTTGTTTTGTGGGGTAAACTATATGTCGCCATCCTTCACAGAAAATGCAGTATCTTGTTTGGCAATGGTAATGCCCAAAATTTTATTTCCAGTTGAAATTGGAAGTTTCTCCTGGACCCTCTAAACAAGATGCTAGACCATGCCTTGAATCCCTTCTTGCGGAATCTAATGCCGCCATATATGAAAATTTCACCCAGAAGACACCTTTCTTATTGAAATGCCATGCAACGAAGTCATTCATGTTCTCCCGAATAGAAATTTTGAGGATTGTCTCGGCGTCTTCTGAATTAAAGGTTTGGTAGACCAAATCGGCGTCCCATGAGTTTGTGATATGCCTCATTCACTTTGGTTACTAGGTGTCTACCTTTGCTTGAAGATACTCTCCTTATGAAGCCTTGAGGAATCCAAGGATCTAATAGTAGTGATTTAGTGTGATGTGAGGTGTCCCGCGCGTGAGGAACCGGGGAATACAATGCGACAAATGTGCTTTTGGCAAATGCATGTACCCCGTAGAGGCCCATAAACATTCATGTTGCGTGAAAGTATCAATAAATAGACCTTTTTGTCTTCATGTGCTAGCTTCATCATGCAACCAGTGGATAAAGAATAATGAGTTGTTTGCTCGGTTTGAGTGCGCGATGGAAGCCGACCATATTTTTACGGTATTACTAGCAACACGAAAAGTTTGCTACATGCCCATGATAGCATATCAATATGATAAACTCAAGCCAGCATGCATAACATGCGTCATTAATTAGCTTAATTCTCATGCCTAGGGGCAAAAACTCTAAACATGCATCATTAGTTAGCTCAATTAGCAATTTAGCACAACCGACTAGCAACCGATCTGAAGGCTTGCGGATGCCAAATCCAGAGTGCCCAAGCAATGAAAAGAACGGCCTCCGGCAACCAGGTAGCGCCGATAGCAGATACGCAGTTGGTGCATCCACGACCATGGGTGAATGCCTTCATACATCGCGAACTGGGCATAACGCTCAGATTCTAATCAGCAAGCCATACGCTGATGATCGTCATCTTCTCTAAATATCGAAGGAGCAAAGCTTAGAGTGATCACCGATTGCCACCATCAAGCAATACCTTGTAAAACATCAAGGACCAGTAGGAACGGACGAGGTCAAGGTAGGGCGTGAAATTCTGAATGTACCTTTCTCAGCTCGAGCTCACATGCTTCTGGTGTGAATAGTAAAATAAAATAAAAAATCAAAATTTTCTGAATTTTGTGTGTGGCAAACTTTAAGTAATGTTTGAAGTGCATGCAAAGTTTTATCACGAAACCACATTGGTGGAAGGTCATGGCAAAAAAAGAATCAAAACTCCAAAATGCTTTTGAAAGTACCATTTTCAGACAGTCGATTTCGTTTTCCTTTTTGCCACGCCTTCCACCAATATGATTTCATGATGAAATTTTGCATGCATTCTATACATTCCTTAAAGTTTGCCACAAAAGAAGTCAATTTTTTTGAATCTTTTCCTTATATTTTTGAATTTACTGTTCATCTAAGAGCATATGAGCTCATGAGTTGATACTCCTCGTCTGTGAAACCCTCATATCCTATCCATGATCTAAGACAGACAATGCACAAAAATATGAACAAACATCACTAAGCCAACATAATTAGTTAACGGTATTCATAAAACAATCTTGTCATAGAAGCCAAATTATTAGACACAAACATATTTGCTGACAAATTTTGCATATGAACAAGTATGCAAGTGCATAATTTAAAACCCTGCCTACTCTACATGACATGGCTGAATCCAGTCCTCCTGGTGGTGGGAAAGATTTGTGAGGGCTGAGAAAACTCCAGTACCATCCGAATAACAAATCAATCATGGAGACCTCCATAGCAGATAATTTATGCCTGGTGAAAGACAAGTACAATGCTAGATAAGTCAAAAGGGCAATTGTAAAAATCAAACCAACATATTCAAAAATAAATGCAGAACAGTACATCCATGGATAAAATATCAACATAAGAAAAATAAAAACAATGAGCGAGATACATAGGGGATTTATACTATGTTCAACTATTTTATAAGGAGAACGTTTTTGTGTGTTCAATTCTACACCTTATTGTCCTTTCAGATCATTGAAGAACTTTATTATGTGTTGTCATTGCAATAAAGTTTACCCGTTTCAATGAAAATGACAATTGTAATGCCTAAGCTGCATCTTCTCGTTGAAATGCAGTATGTGTTTTAAGTTTCACTTGCTTTCATAACACAGTAGTTCTATAAATATTTTTAGTAGCTCATATGCAAAGTGTGGAAAGTAAATACATCAAGTGCAATGTTGATTATGTTAGCTTTGAATGATAAAGGACTGTTGGATAATGAAATGGCTAGTACTTGAAACATGGGTTAGCATGCCCAATTTTCCAATCTTTTTGTTGTCATGCCCCTTTCTCTTGCTGAATCTTTTGATGGTAGTCAGTTACCATGATATAAAACAATGTATTCTCCTTTATTTTCTCTATCATAATTTTCAGAATTCTTTGAATGCATATAAATATATAATTAGTCTTGCCAATATTAGCTCATTTTGATGAAGAACTTTTTGTTTTCTCTTCCATACTTCCAGTATGGAAAAGAGCTAATGGGGATAGTGCCACACAAACATGATATAGAGTACATCACATGGAGATCTCTTCCTCCTAACTTCTTAGGCTCAAAACTGTTTTCCCTTTCCTTCCATCCAATTACCAATATAGCTCTGCGTCATGAATGCATGCTTCTTATTTGTAGGTTCATAGTGCAGAACTATTTTCTCCACAAGGGGAAAATAAATGATTATTTCTCCCATTGAATAGACAAACTGATTCTTGCATAGAAATCAGAATGTTTTTCAAATAGTTCGCTTCTTCATATTGATCTTGGTAGTTATGACATAAACAATATTTTCTACATAACTAGGAACTAGAAATCTATAGATCTTAGTAACCATGTTTATTATCCCTGAAATCTACATTTAGCTACATTTCACACTATGGCCTACTGCTTTTTTTGAAGTTCACATTTGCTACTTCTCTGTTACATACAACAACTACACCCGGAATAAGAAATAACCATAGCAAAATGATACTAATGAAACTGAAGTTTCCTAGTAGTCCGTAGTACTACGACTACTAGGGAATCATAAATACATTTGTAACCATTGAAGACAACAAATACAGAGATTTTAACAAAAAAAAATATATGCATTTTAGATTAACTATTTACGTTGCCAACAGTTGTTCTCCATAAGAATAATTCGAAGATGTACATGGGACTCGTTATTTACCATCTCTGAAGATATTCACACACTATAAATTAACTTAATTTCTTATGACCATGTGTTCCTAAAAATAGCTAGCCCTACAGGTGCACAGCTTGATGACTAGTGAATAATAAGTATATTAGGAGCAAAAGTGTTGGACAACAGCACATCAAAAGAGAGGGGTAAAAAGGAACTTTAAATTTAAGAAAGACAGCGTACCCCAAGGCGCCACTTCCCCTTCACTTGCCACTTGCACCCTTTCTTCCGATTGTACAAATGTCCTTTGTTCCTGAAAATAGAAAAGAAAATCAACCCGCTCGCCTAGCTTGTAACAAAAATCATGAAAAACAATGCAGAGATGAAAAAAAGAGGTGTTGATCTCACTCACCACTATTCACGTTTTCAACAAGTGTAGATATGGTAGATAAGGCAACAGGGGCCAAATAGCAGGCCACTTAGGATGCAACCATCCATAGGACGTGACCAAGTGTCAGTACTCAGGTGGTACTAAGTAAGTGACCCATTCTTTGGACTGGTCTGAACAATTGTGCTGCTGACAACAGTAGGCAATTCCCCATTGGAGGACACAGACAGACTCCTCTCGTTATTAAGGAACAAAGCCTTGTCCCCGATGCTTCTTATGGGAATCAGCTTTTCCAATGTAAGATCTGCAAGTCTATAAACCAGCATATGCTAATGGGAGCTATCAGTATAGCCAGTCACAAGGATCTGTGAGTCGCATTCTACTAGCCAGAGAGGACGGGTGAGCTTGTCAGTTGAAATTGTGGCAATCAACTTGGGTGGTGGCAATGCAGAACCCACATGGTCCTCCTGTGATGGATCAACTTGGAATATATCCAAGTTTTCTGCAGCTCCAAAGCTCTTTCGCGCTATGTATAGTTTTCCTTGGAAGGACAAGGGTGTACTATACGGTAGCCTCCAGGTTAACATATGCCATCTGAAAGTGTGTTATATCGACTAGAGGGGGGGTGAATAGGCAATTTTTATGAAAGTCTTCAAAACATGGAAGTTTTGAAGACAAACGATAGAAATAAACCTATGACCATGCAGCGGAAGGTAGACTACACTAGGCAAACCATAGTCAAGTATTCAATGAAGTGAAAGCACAATGACTAATAGCAGCTAGGTAGTAAGGATCAGGTAGGAAGATATTATGAAGCCAAACAGAACACGCAGTCACTCAGTGAAGACAAAAGATAGTGCAATCATACAATGACTTCACAAGGACCAACAGTAAGTAAAGGGAAGGGAAGGATGAAACCAGTGACTCGTTGAAGACAATGATTTGTTGGACCAGTTCCAGTTGCTGTGACAACTGTACGTCTGGTTAGGGCGGCTAGGTATTTAAACCTTAGGACACATAGTCCCGGACACCCAGTCCTGAACACGCAGCTCAGGACACCCAGTCCTCACCGTATTCCCCTTGAGCTAAGGTCACACAGACCTCGCCCAATCACTCCGGTAAGTCTTCAAGGTAGACTCGCAAACCTTCACAGACTTCGTTCACTGGCGATCCACAATGTCTCTTGGATGCTCAGAACGCGACGCCTAACCGGCTGGAGGATTCACAGTCCTCAAGTGTAATAAGTCTTCAGATCACACAGACAAGAAGACTTAAGTGATGCCTAACACTCTTTGGCTCTGGGTGGTTAGGGCTTTATCCTCGCAAGGAATTCTCTCTCAAAGGCTTCGAGGTGGGTTGCTCTCAAACGACAAAAGCCATACTCTAACTCAGAGCAGCCAACCGTTTATGGTTGTAGGGGGTGGGCTATTTATAGCCACTAGGCAACCCGACCTGATTTATCCGAAATGACCCTGGGTCACTAAGGAACTGACACGTGTTCCAACGGTCAGATTTCAAACTCACACGGAAACTTTACTTGGGCTACAAGCAAAGCTGACTTGTCCGACTCTGGACAAGATTCGCTCTCATAGTCTTCACTCGAAGACATAGGTTTTGGTTAAGCACCACTTCAGTCATTCTGACTCGTTCTCTTGGACCCCACTTAACAGTACGGTGGTTCCTATGAATCAACAAAGAAGAAACAAAACTACGAAAGATCTAAGTCTTCGAGCTCCATAGGCTTCATGCGATGTCTTCTCTTGTCATAGTCTTCAATGAGAATATCTTCATAAACCACCTTTGACATCAATGTCTTCATACATTTTTAGGGGTCATCTCTGGTAGGAAAACCCAATCAATGAGGGACTTCTACCTGTGTTATCCTGCAATTCTCACAAACACATTAGTCCCTCAACTAGGTTTGTCGTCAATTCTCCAAAACCAACTAGGGGTGGCACTAGATGCACTTACAATCTCCCCCTTTTTGGTGATTGATGACAAACTAGTTGAAGTTTTCAACAGGGAATATAATATGTGAAATTGTAAGAGGATCGGGAATTGTCTTCATAAGCTGTGAGGGCTCCCCCTGAAGATATGCATATAAGTAATTTGCTTTTGGAATGCAAATGCACATGGCAGGTTGTGCTTGTGGAGATCCTCTTCAACTTATGATGACAATCCACTATGCATGTGAAGGTATGTGAAGATAATGACATGCATAATGGAAAATGGACGTCTGCAAAATGATCTAAGTGTGGAATTTATCGTCGCACATGCGGAATTTATCATCGCATCACAAAGTGGCAAATAAGTAGCAGACGACCATCGAGTTTAAGTGTTACAACTCAAAGAACCAAATGTATCAAAACGAGAGTTGTAAACACGAAGCAAAATATAAAGCACCCGCCCATATGGACCCGCTTGAAGACTATCAAACTCATATGCTTCTCCCCCTTTTGTCAGTAAATACCAAAAAGGTTTGAAGACATAGAGCATCTACTCGTTCCCATGAAGAGTAGGTGAAGCAGCAGGGTCGTCGGTGGTGTTCGACGGTGCAGAAGAACTTGGAGCAGTGTCGAAGCATGCTGAAGGAGGTGGCCGTGAAGTAGCATCATCTTCATCTTCGATCACTCTGGCATTCACAGTTGCAGCAGAGGAAGAGAACTCGGAGTCTTCAAGAGATGGAGTTCGTCGAAGCACTGCCCTTCGAGGAGGTGTGGAGTCAAACTTGAAGCATTCAGTGAAGCCATCCTCTTGAAGATCATCTTTAGAGCACATCAGCGTCAGCCCTTTCCATGTGCGTCGAGAGGTTTCATGGGAAACAAAGGCATTCTTGGTGGCAAGATTGCGAATGCAGTTGACATCCACCAAGAGACTTTGCATTTGGCGCTTCAGCCAGACATGATGCCTATCTTGTTTCTGATGAAGAGCCACAAGAAGCTCTCAGTCGTTGAGAACACGAGATCGCTTCTTGGGTCGTTGGCCAATAGTGCTATCGGTGGCTTCAGTAAGGGCAGAATGTGGCACACGTGTAGTTCCAGCCAAAGGATACACATGAGTGACTGCCTCAACTCCTTCAATGTTCTGAGAAAAACTTTGATGCTCCGCATTCTGAAGACTTAGAGGTTCCTTGGCAGGCTCAAGATAAATGGCTTCAACGGACATATCCACATGAGGCAGAAAGATCCGATGATTGCGAGCAGATGGCTGATATGAGATAGCGGAGTGGAGTTTAATCAGCTGCATTATCCATGGAGCGTAGAACTTGAAGCCAAAAAGATCAGAGCCTGATGCAGCAAGTTGGCGGATGAAGAAGTCCTGTGCATTGAAGCATTTGCCATGAAGAATATAGAAGACCAAAGTCTTCATTGCACCTTCCAGCTTGGCATGTGGAGAATGTCCTTTGATGGGACAGAGAGTTTGCCTTATGATGTGATAAATAGTCCTTGGCAGATACTCAAGGTCTTCAACAAGGAACTCCTTAGGATATGCAGCATCTTGGGGCAATGGCTTCATCATACTTAGCATCTGACTCATGTTTGGTTCAGGCTTCTGAAAAATGCTCTCCATAGCTTCACTGTGAAGCTGACAGCCAGGTTCGTAGAGATCGCCAGGAGTGCACAGACCAATGAGCTCAATGATATCAACGGCTTTGACTTCGTGATGAACATTTCCTGTCATCCACTCCAGGACCCAAGTATTCGGATCTCTGTTGTACCCACGGATGTGAAGTGTGGCATAGAATTGGAGCAGCAACTCTTCATTCCAATGCTCTTGGTCGGTGACGAACGACAGCAGTCCAACCTCTTTGAAGCAATCCAGAGCTTCTTTCAGACAGAGCAGACCAGCTATTGCTTCAATGTCAAGACGCTTATATGGGAAGATGTGACCTTGATTGTATAGAATGCAGGAGTAATAGCTTCGCTGTGGATAGCTCCAGAAGCGATCAGATGATATTCTTTCCCTTGAGTAGGGGTTCCTGGAGCTATTGAAGAAAGTGTTGTCTGCTTTGAAGCCATTGACATTGAAGGATCCAGGTGCTGATGCAGGACCTGGAAACCTGGGCAATCTTGGGATTGGCTTCTGTACCCGAGGCCTGTGCTCAACATGATAGTCGAACTGAGGACCAGCAGCAGGCGCAGGAACAGAAGCAGTAGGATCAGTGGCTTCGCTGACTTTTGGTGCTTGGGTTGGTGAAGGCTCCACATTGGCTTCAGCCATGACAGCGTCAGGGGCGTTGGTGGCAGCCTCAAGATTCTCAACCTCCACTTGACGAGCTGGAGGGTTGGTCACAGTCACGTTCTCCTCGAGAATAGCTTCTTGGTGGGACGGGGGAGTAGCAGCGCTTGGGGTTTCTTCTTCATCGGCTGATGCAGCCGGAATGTCTTCAGCAGCTTTAGCTTCAGACTCAGGGACTGGAGGCCTTGGTCCTTTGCGAAGCCTGCGTAACGCTGGCGACGCTTGTGGAGTTGGAGTTGGCTGGGCCTCAAGGTCTTCTTCTTATTGTGCTTGTGGGTGATCAGCCCATGATGCATCCTGAGCAATTGGCATCAGAGGACGACCAATGCTGATGAGCTCGCTGTGCATTAGCACAAGCGATGATACCTGTTGGTGCTCGAGCTGAGGAAGAACTGCATCATCTTCAACATGGTCATGGTGACCAATGTCTTCAGCAGTGATGGGATCAGCTGCTGGAAAGTCTTCAGCTTCATGAGCCTCTGCAAAAGCAGGCTCATGGACAGTTAGTTGGCGCTCCTGAGGTTCAGCGTCAGGGCGAACCATGGAGATGGGTTCAACAATCAAGGGCTCTGTGGGAGCAGCCCGTTCCTTCTTGGTCTTCCGCTTCTTCTTGGAGGGAGCAGTAGTAGAGGCTTCAGGATGTTTCCTTTTTCTGGCTTCAGCCTCAGCAGTCCTCGTCTTCTTCAGCTCTGAAGCAGTTGACCGGGCCTTTGGCTTCGAGCCAGTCATGCTAGTTGGGAAGACAATGGGATCTGCTTCCTGCCTTGGTGCGTCAGGTTCGGCCATAGCGGGCTTCTACTTCTGCTTTGCAGCCATCCTAGGGTCGATGCCAGGACGCCCAAGGGCCTTGCTCTTATCAGCCTCATTGTAGGCTTGCACACACTTGTCAGCCAGGCGCTTCATGCACTCATGAGAGCCTTGAGCTTCTTCACGCTTCTTGAGAAAGGCTTCTTTAAGCTCGTGCAGCATGAGCTTGAAGTTCTTGACCTCTTGTACGCTGAGCTTGGCCATATGCTTCTTGAACTGAGCTTTTTCATAGTCAATCTTTTGCTTCAGTTCGACGATGCGCTGAGCTAGAGCTAGCTCTGAAGCAATGGCGCCATGGAAGGCGACACTGAGACCAATGGGAAGTTGCAGGTCTTCGAAGCTGAGGTTGGGCGTTTCAAACCACTCATCAATGAACTCGTGGATGATTGCCACGTCAAAGAGAGGCAAATTGTTGAAGATTTCTGCTTCTTCTTTGCTCTTGACCAGCTGCTCAAGAGTGTCATCTGCAAGATCTTCATCACTGGATAGATCAATGGCATCGTTGCGCAGAATAGCAGCAGATGTCAGTTCTTGGCCGGTGTGTGGCAGAGGCATCTTGACCTTCTGGGGCTTGGAGATGCGTGACAAATCTTCAGACTGCACACTGTCTTCAGGAGGTGCAATGGCCAGTGGCTTCGCCCTTGAGATTTTTGGTGCAGAGGCAGGCTTTGAAGCTTTTGGCTGCTTCAGTTTCTTTGGCTTCGGTGCGGCAGGCGCTTCATCTGATTCAGCATCATCTGCAGGATCATTCACGGCTGTCCCTTGAACCAGGATATGGGTGATGAGACCTTCAAGGTTGTAGAAAGGACCGATGACATTGGGTTCTGCATCGCGTGTGCCGTCAGCCCGGGGAGCAGAAGGACCAGGGTTGAAGTCTACTCCCAATGACTTCTTGTTTTCCTTGGCCGATGCCTTTGCATGCTGGAAGTTGCGCTTGAAGAGATTATCGTCACGACACCATAGAAATGATGATGGGTCGGCATCTTCAGGCTGAGGTCCACGGACCATACAGGGATAGAAACCCTGAGAAATAGCTTCAGCTTTGGTCTTGGGTGGAAGGCCTCGGAAGAGAATATCACCCCAAGGACTTTTGATAGCACTTTTCTCAGCATATTCCTTGGTCACGAATCTGTATTTGTAGCACTGTTCTGCCCAATATCTTCGAATCCACTGGATTCGGGTCTTGCGCTGATTATAATCCTCTTCAGGATCTGTCTTGTAAAGCTCAGAGAGGTCATCAGGCAAATCTCTTGATGTTCCCCCACGACGCTGTCTGCCTCCCTTCCTTGCAGATTTCTCTGAAGCCATGAACTTTAAACTGAAAGGCTTCAATACGTTCAAAGGCTTTCGCTTGCTAGACAAACAGGAACTGGCTTCGGGAGAATTTATATGATGCTGTAAGAATTCTGCAAATGAATGCAGACTATAAGAACCAAGGGATTCTCCCACGGACATGTACCTGTGACAACATTAAGGTGCGAGGGAAGGGGAAGAGGTCATATGCATTCTCAGAAGATTTTGAAGATAAATCAGTTTAGAAGACATTGACCTCATCGTGCGAAGACATTCACTCATAGATAAGGAGTTGGTTCCAGATTTGTACGAATCCATGTATCAGTACAAGTGAGGAATCTAACTACTTTGTGAAGCATAAGTGAATATACTAGGCATATTATGAGATGCAGTATGAAAGAGATCCAACTTGTGTGAACAGAAACTGCTTGTGGTAGAAAGTGACGAAGCTATAGGATCAAAGGGGCCATAAAAAGGAAGTTTTATTTACCACACGAAGAACTGCTAGACAGAGTGGAAGAGGAGGCCGAGTAGTTCGATCGTCCGTGCCCTAACTTGGCGACGGAGGACACCTACGGCGACGGCGGAGAAGACAATGTCCGCGGTCGGCGAGAAGACGGCGTCGGAGAGGTTGCGGCAGCGAAGCACTTCATCGCCGTCATCGTCGAGGGCTAGCGGTGGCGCTAGGGTTCGTGCGAGAGTGGAAGAAGAGATAATGACTGCGGTGAGGCGTGTATTTATTGGTACAGGGGCGGCTCAGTGTTATTACACAGATGCCCCTGGCGATTCACATCTGAGGAACACGTGGCCATCATGCAACATATCGGGGGTTGTTCCACGTCCCACGCACGCCTGGATTGTCGGGTGGTCGTTCCCACTTCTCCGGGTTTCAGGTGAAGGAATGAGCATTGAAAACGGACTTAATGTTTGTCTCTGTATCTTCTGCTGACAAGGACGCAGAGAAGACATTCGACAGTTTCAATAGAATGCATATGATTTGGAGAGATAGAGTTTGAGATAGAAAGCATAGAGAGGTTAGGGTCCAATCACATTCACTTAGTTCAAAAGATTCAACAAGAAGACATAGCTATAAGTGAATGCTGTAGAGGACAGAACACTAGTATATATATATATTCAACATAGTGAATATAATCATGAAGACATGTTGAGATTGAAGCCAAACCAAATGTGAAGACATAGCAAATGTAACGCCATGAGTGAAACACTTCAAACAGAACCTTTGGTGGTGGCGTTACCCACCATATAGGAAGTATTAGACCTAGACACGGCGCATAATTATCGTGGCGCTCCGAAGTCAAATTCCACATTAATGTATTCACACTTAGAATGTATGTCTTCGTTGATTGAAGATATACTTTACTTCGTGTGTTGCACATCTAAGTCATCAATATGCACAAGTGTTAGGATGTGTGCCTGATCACAGGACATTTGAGGATTCCAAGATATTTAGCTCACACCGTAACATGCAAAATCTCTTCTCATCCAAGGGCTTGGTGAAGATATCTGCCAATTGCTCTGCAGTGTTGACGTGTATGATATCAATGTCTTCCTTCACAACATGATCTCTGAGAAAGTGATGACGAATTTCAATGTGCTTTGTCTTCGAGTGCTGAACTGGGTTGTTGGCAATCTTGATGGCGCTTTCGTTGTCGCAGTAGAGTAGCACTTACTTCAGATGAATGCCATAGTCCTTGAGTGTTTGCTTCATCCATAGAAGCTAAGCGCAACAAGATCCAGCAGCAATGTATTCAGATTCAGCAGTGGAGAGAGATACACAGTTCTGCTTCTTTGAAGACCAACATACAAGTGATCGTCCCAGAAAATGACATGTGTCTGATGTAGACTTGCGATCCACCTTGTCACCAGCATAATCAGCATCCGAGAATCCAACCAGATCAAACTCTGAGCCCTTTGGATACCATAATCCTAGAGTTGGGGTGTGAGCCAAATATCGAAGAATTCGCTTCACAGCTAAGTGATGCGACTCCTTTGGTGCTGCTTGGAATCGAGCACACATGCAAACACTAAGCATAATATCTGGCCTAGATGCACATAGATAAAGCAAAGAACCAATCATGGAGCGGTATACCTTTTGATCGAACTCTTTACCATTGGCATCGGGACCCAAATGATGTTTGGCTGGCATTGGCGTCGTGAAGCCTTTGCAGTCTTGCATACCGAACTTCTTCAGGCAATCTTTGAGATACTTCTCTTGAGATATGAAGATGCCGTTGCGTTGCTGTCGTATTTGAAGACCAAGGAAGAACTTTAGCTCTCCCATCATGGACATCTGATATTGCTCTTGCATCATATATCCAAACTCTTCGCTGTACTTCTGATTGGTGCAGCTGAAGATAATGTCATCCACATATATTTGGCACACAAACAGTTCACCATCATATGTCTTCGTGAAGAGAGTGGGGTCGAGGGAACCAGGTATGAAGCCTTTGCTCTTCAGGAAGTATTTGAGTGTGTCATACCAAGCCCGAGGGGCTTGTTTGAGGCCATACAGTGCCTTGTTGAGCTTGTATACCATGTCAGGATGTTTTGGATCTTCAAAGCTAGGCGGTTGTGCAACATACACTTCTTCTTCTATCTTGCCATTGAGAAAGGCGCTCTTCACATCCATTTATATAGAAGTATGTTATGATGATTTGCATAGGCCAACAGTATGCGTATGGCTTCAAGTCGAGCCACAGGAGCAAATGTTTCATCGAAGTCAATTCCTTCCACTTGAGTATATCCTTGAGCAACAAGACGAGCTTTGTTTCTGACAACTTGACCATGCTCATCTTGCTTGTTGCGGTATATCCATTTGGTGCCTATTATATTGTGCTTCCGAGGATCAGGACGCTTAACTAGTTCCCATACATTATTCAGCTCAAACTGTTGGGGCTCTTCTTGCATAGCTTGAATCCATTCAGGTTCCATGAAGGCTTCTTCAACTTTCTTGGGTTCTGTTATTGAGACGAATGCGAAGTGCCCACAGAAATTTGCTAGCTGAGTTGCCCTTGAACGAGTGAACGGACCGGGTGCATTGATGCTATCAATTATTCTCTCAATCTGCACTTCATTGGCAACACGAGGATGTACAGGGCGAAGATTTTGCTCTTGCTGATCATTGTCATTGTTAGAAGGATTGTCTTCAGGCTGAGCATTGTCTTTAGGTTGATCAGGTGCGGATATGATAAGTTCCTCTTCAGGTTGAGCTTCAGAGGGTATGATTTCTCCAGTTCCCATTAGTTTGATTGATTCACTGGATGGAACTTCATCTAGCACATTTGGCAGGTGCTCTCTTTGTGAACCGTTAGTCTCATCGAACCGCACATCCATTGTTTCAACCACTTTATAATGAAAGAGATTGAAGACTATGTAGGAGTGCGAATCCTTTCCATATCCAAGCATAAAACCCTCATGTGCTTTTGGTGCAAATTTTGAAGTGTGATGTGGATCCTTGATCCAGCACCTGGCTCCAAATACTCTGAAGTAACTGACATTTGGCTTCTTGCCAATAAGGAGCTCATAAGATGTCTTGTTCAGAAGCTTGTGAAGATAAACACGATTGATTGTATGGCATGCAGTATCAATAGCTTCAGGCCAGAATTTTCCTGGAGTCTTGTATTCATCTAGCATCATTCGGGCCATCTCAATGAGTGTTTTGTTCTTGCGTTCGACGACGCCATTCTGCTGTGGCGTGTACGGAGCTGAGAATTCATGTGTGATGCCCAAAGTATCAAGATATGTATCAAGTCCAGTGTTCTTGAATTCAGTGCCATTGCCACTTCTGATGTGCTTTATCTTGGCGCCATAGTTGTTCATTGCTCGATTGGCGAAGCGTCTGAAGACATCCTGCACTTCAGTCTTGTAGAGGATTATGTGCACCCAAGTATATCTAGAATAATCATTAACAATGACAAAGCCATAGAGACAAGCAGTAGTAGTAAGAGTTGAGTAATGAGTGGGACCGAAAAGATCCATGTGGAGCAGTTCGAAGGGTCGAGTAGTTGTCATGATTATCTTCGAGGGATGTTTGTCCCTCGTCATCTTTCCTGCTTCACAGGCACCGCATAAGTGATCTCTCTTAAACTTGACGCCCTCGATGCCTATGACATGCTTCTTCTTTGCAAGAGTGTGGAGGTTCCTCATGCCAGCATGCCCTAGCCTCCGATGCCAGTGCCAGCATTCTGAAGCTTTTGCTAGAAGACATACGGCAAGCTGTGGTCCTGCTGAGAAATCTACCACATACAAATCATCTTTCCGATACCCTTCAAACACTAGAGACTTGTCAGATTCCATTAGAACAAGGCAACAATATTTTCCAAACATTATGATCATGTTCAAATCGCAAAGCATTGAGACAGACATTAAGTTGAAGCCAAGGGATTCAACAAGCATGACTTTATCCATGTGTTGATCCTTTCAGATTGCGACTCTACCTAGACCCAATACCTTACTTTTACCAGTGTCAGCAAATGTGATGTGACTCTTGTCGGATGGACGTAAGGTTGAGTCCATAAGAAGGCTTCTTTTGCCAGTCATGTGATTGGTACACCCACTATCAATAATCCATTCTGAAGACACTGGTGTCGTACCCTACAGTGCAGTTAGGGGGATAGGCTTCACGAAGAGAATTGTGAAGAAAAAACATTTGATGAACCAGTGGGTTATGAAAGCTTAGATCCAGATTAGGACTGATAGGGAGAGTAGCATGCGATTCAGGAACGAAGTACATAGTAAGACCATTCGGGCATTTGATCTTGCGCCCTACAAGATGTTTAAGGTCCCCAGCAATAGCGTCAGACGATTTTGGTTTTCTGCTGGAGACCCTTCCCTGCAAAAGAGAGTTAAGCTTTCTTAGCCACCCACATCTTCAACGGTGGCTTAGAAGCAATAAGTCTAAGTGCAGCATCTGAGAACTTTGGCTTTGGAGCCCTAGCAAAAAGTCTTGCAGGCGGACAATAGTACTCATAAGAATAAGCAGAATAGTTCTTGGTCTTATGAACATGGCGGTTTGATGAACCACGCTCATATTCATAGGCCTGAGTATGGTTTCCCTGCAAAACATTTGCGTTAGTGCGACTCAGGTGAGTCCTCTATCTGTATGAAGCCTTTGGACTGTATGAAGCCTGTGGTCTGGGGTTTGTCTTCTTCACCTATGGTGTCATGATGACATTCATAGGAAGATTCTCCAGACACTTTTTCGGTACCCAGATCTTCCTCATAGGCGGTCCATTCCTGCAGTTAGTACCAATGTACCTGGCAAACACTTCACCATTCTGATTCTTAAACAGTTTATAGTTTGCATCAAAGGATTCATCAATGACAATGGGGTTAGCACAAGTGAAGCCAGATAGAGTGGATGGATCTACTGAAGATTCCTTTGCAGCAACCCATGTGGTTTTGGGGTACTGCTCAGGTTTCCAGTAAGAGCCATCAGCATTCATTTTCCTTACGAACCCAACACCCTCTTTCCTCGGGTTTTGGTTCAGGATCTGCTTTTTGAGGACATCACATAGTGTCTGATGCCCTTTAAGACTTTTGTACATCCCTATTTCAAGCAATGTCTTCAACCTAGCATTCTCATCAGCAATAGCAGTGGTATCCTCAGCAGAGGGGTTAGTTCCCACATCAACAGCTGAAGATATTGCAACAGTAGCAGCAGTAGAACATTCAACAACAGAAGTGGCATTATCACGCTCAATGCATTTAAGACATGGTGGTTCAAATCCTTCCTGAGCGGAACTGATCTATTCGGCGTGAAGTGACTCGTTTTCCTTTTGAAGATCTTCATGAGCCGCTCTCAATTTCTCAAGATCTTGCTTCCTTTGAATATAATCATAGGAAAGCTTTTCATGAGCTGTTGAGAGCGTTTCATGACGACTTTCAAGTTCCTCATACTTAACGTGAAGATTTTTTATGTCTTCAATTAAGGACTCAGATCGAGTCATTTCAGCGCCTAACAGATCATCGCTTTTGTCTAACAGTTTTTGAATATGTTCCATAGCTTTCCGTTGTTCAGTTGCAATTTTAGCAAGTGTTTTGTAGCTGGGTCTTGAACCACAATCAGAGTCATCTTCACTAGATGTTTGATAGTGAGTAGTGCGTGTGTTTACCTTGGCACCGTGTGCCATGAAGCAGTAGGTAGGAGCAGAGTAGTCCTTGTCATTTGCATCGGTGTCGGTGATGAAGTCATTGTCTTCAGTGTTGAAGATGGACTTGGCAACGTATGCTGTAGCCAGACTTGCAACGCCAGAATCGGACTCCTCCTCAGACTCCACCTCCGCCTCCTCAGAAGCGGACTCCTCCTCTGAATCCATTTCCTTTCCAACAAACGCACGTGCCTTGCCAGATGAGCTCTTCTTGTGTGATGAAGACTTTGAGTAAGACTTGGAAGAAGACTTTGAGTATTTCTTCTTCTTCTTGTCGTCAGAGTCATATTCCTTGCTCTTCTTCTTCTTTTTGTTCTCATTGTCCCACTGCAGACACTTAGAGATGAAGTGTCCAGGTTTCTTGCACTTGTGACATGTTTTCTTCTTGTAGTCATGAGCAGAAGCTTCATCATTTCTTGAGCTTGATCGTGAAGACTTTCTGAAACCTTTCTTCTTGGTGAATTTTTGGAACTTCTTCACAAGCATAGCAAGTTCCCTTCCAATGTCTTCAGGATCATCAGAACTGCTGTCAGATTCTTCTTCAGATGAGGAGACCGCTTTTGCCTTCAAGGCACGAGTTCGCCCATAGTTTGGACCGTAGATATCTCTTTTCTCAGAAAGTTGAAACTCATGTGTGTTGAGCCTCTCAAGTATGTCAGACGGATCGAGTGTCTTGAAATCAGGACGTTCTTGAATCATCAGGGCTAGGGTGTCAAACGAACTGTCAAGTGATCTCAGTAGTGTCTTGACGACTTCATGCTTGGTGATCTCAGTAGCGCCAAGGGCTTGAAGCTCATTTGTGATGTCAGTGAGTCGATCAAACGTGAGATGGACATTCTCATTGTCATTTCTCTTGAAGCGATTGAAGAGGTTGCGAAGGACACTGATTCTCTGATCTCTCTGGGTTGAGACGCCTTCGTTGACCTTGGAGAGCCAGTCCCAGACTAGCTTAGATGTTTCCAAAGCACTCACACGGCCATACTGTCCTTTGGTCAGATGACCACAGATGATATTCTTGGCAGTAGAGTCCAGTTGAATGAACTTGTTGACATCAGCAGCAGTGACACCTTCTCCAGCCTTGGGAACGCCGTTCTTGATGACATACCAAAGTTCGACGTCAATGGCTTCAAGATGCATGCGCATCTTATTCTTCCAGTAGGGATATTCAGTTCCATCGAAGACGGGGCACGCAGCGGAGACTTTAATTATCCCTGCAGTCGACATAGCTAAAACTCCAGGTGGTTAAACCGAATCACAAAGAACAAGGGAGTACCTTGCTCTAATACCAATTGAAAGTGTGTTATATCGACTAGAGGGGGGGGTTGAATAGGCAATTTTTATGAAAGTCTTCAAAACGTGGAAGTTTCGAAGATAAACGATAGAAATAAACATATGACCATGCAGAGGAAGGTAGATTACACTAGGCAAACCATAGTCAAGTATTCAATGAAGTGAAATCACAATGACTAATAGCAGCTAGGTAGTAAGGATCAGGTAGGAAGATATTATGAAGCCAAACAGAACATGCAGTCACTCAGTGAAGACAAAAGATAGTGCAATGATACAATGACTTCACAAGGACCAACAATAAGTAAAGGGAAGGGAAGGATGAAACCAGTGACTCGTTGAAGATAATGATTTGTTGGACCAGTTCCAGTTGCTGTGATAACTGTACGTCTGGTTAGGGCGGCTAGGTATTTAAACCTTAGGACACACAGTCCCGGACACCCAATCCTGAACACGTAGCTCAGGACACCCAGTCCTCACCGTATTCCCCTTGAGCTAAGGTCACACAGACCTCGCCCAATCACTCTGGTAAGTCTTCAAGGTAGACTCCCAAACCTTCACAGACTTCGTTCACTGGCGATCCACAATGTCTCTTGGATGCTCAGAACGCGATGCCTAACCGGCTGGAGGATTCACAGTCCTCAAGTGTAATAAGTCTTCAGATCACACAGACAATAAGACTTAAGTGATGCCTAACACTCTTTGGCTCTGGGTGGTTAGGGATTTATCCTCGCAAGGAATTCTCTCTCAAAGGCTTCGAGGTGGGTTGCTCTCAAACGACAAAAGTCGTACTCTAACTTAGAGCAGCCAGCCGTTTATGGTTGTAGGGGGTGGGCTATTTATAGCCACTAGGCAACCCGACCTAATTTGTCCGAAATGACCCTGGGTCACTAAGGAACTGACACGTGTTCCAACGGTCAAATTTCAAACTCACACGGCAACTTTACTTGGGCTACAAGCAAAGCTGACTTGTCCGACTCTGGACAAGATTTGCTCTCATAGTCTTCACTCGAAGACATAGGTTTTGGTTAAGCATCACTTCAGTCATTCTGACTGGTTCTCTTGGACCCCACTTAACAGTACGGTGGTTCCTATGACTCAACAAAGAAGAAACAGAACTACGAAAGATCTAAGTCTTCGAGCTCCATAGGCTTCATGCAATGCCTTCTCTTGTCATACTCTTCAATGAGAATATCTTCATAAACCACCTTTGACATCAATGTCTTCATACATTTTTAGGGGTCATCTCTGGTAGGAAAACCCAATCAATGAGGGACTTCTACCTGTGTTATCCTGCAATTCTCACAAACACATTAGTCCCTCAACTAGGTTTGTCGTCAATTCTCCAAAACCAACTAGGGGTGGCACTAGATGCACTTACACCATCGCTGATCACGGGGGGTAGCGAAGGCTACACAGCTCATCCGATGAAGCGCGAGCATGGTGGTAATGACTCCGGTAGCGCTGACACTGAAGGCAGCGCACACTCCCCTGAGGTAGTGGAACTTCTGCGTCGGGTGAAAAGCCCCAGGTAGGTCAGGGTTAATGTGCGGCACAAGGGTCATGAGTGGTGGGAGGTCGACGACATCGCCAGTGAATGGGTGGAACAGTCGGATGGCTGTGTTTTCATCCCGGTGCATGACTAGCAGACCTTCGGCCGAGTTGAGGACACAGTGGTCGTTGAAAACCGGGAGCTTGACGCGGACGAATTTCCCTGTGTCGAGGTTGAAGAAGCGGATGTAGCCCTGGAGGCTGGCGTGGGACGGGTACAGGCTGTGGCCCTCCGGTAGCATCATCCAGCATCACGGGTGGAAGCGTGGATCGATGACGCCGCGGTTGTGTGGGCAGACCGTGCTAGACTGCCAATGGGGGAAGACCACGCGAAAGCGGACATAGTCCAGCAAGTCGCTGGCCAGCACGCGCCAAGCGATTAGGCAAATCAAGTATTCGTTCATCTACACCTAGGGGGAGGAAGACGCCCAAGGTGGTTTCTCATGGTCTGGCGGCGACATTCCGGATCCCACATATCTTGCTCACAGCACGAGATGAAAATGGGTCAATAGCTCCTGTGTGACGTTTTTCATGCGAATTGGAAGGAGTGCGACGTTGTTCGAGCAAATGGCTATGGTGCGACAATTTTGAGTAGGCAAATAGCCCACGCACGACATGGCTGTTAAATGTGGTTAAATTGGTCGTCAACCAAGCCCGCCCGTTTATGTTAGGACATGTGGGTCCAACTTAATTGTTCCTCAAAACAGCTGACCGTGCCAGGCCTGCCAATCTACCCCCCTTCTTCTCCGGTGGCGGCGGATCTTGCGTTCTCGGTGGCGGCGGCGGAGCCCTCGTTCTCAATGGCGGCGGAGCCTTCGTCCTCAGAAAATGGTGAGTGAATTCAAATGCTAGTCGCCCTCCCGTTCCTCTCTCCGACCCGTAGATCTCAGCTTGTTTCCTCTGTTTTCGCTTGCGGAATCGATAGGTTGTGAGGGGAGCCTGTGGGCATACTGAGATGGAGCCGCCAGATTCAACTTCGAATAGGTAATGCGCCTCTCTCCGATCCAATTTTGCATGCAATTAGGGGGTGGCCTCGTCTGCTTTTTCTCACGGGCTCACACTGTCTGCCACTAACAGAGGGGATGCTGCCGCTCGGACCTTCGAATTGACAGTCAATTTCTTTCCATCAAAGGCAAAATTAGTTGATGGTAGCATATAGAACATTGAGAGAGACACTATTGTTAAATGGGAGGTTGAGTTTACAGAGATTGATCCACAAGTTCTACAGAACATGGGAGAGACGGCAGCAAAGAAATGGGTGGAAAAAATTGGCGAGAATATTGTTTGGGGTCCAGAGCAAGAAGTATCATTGTTGCGGTTTGATGATTGGAAAGGAGAGTATGTGAGAACATAAGATGGTGAACAAATTGTTGAAGAAATCGATCGGCAAAACGGCTGGACAAGCAAACGGGCTAATTTTTTTGCTGAGCTCGTTGATCTAAACATTTTTTTGAAGGTTGGATATGTGCCATCACAATTTGCTGCGCAGATGGTAGATGATGATTGGGCTAGTCAGAGGCCATTGATTCCCATGTGTACTGATCTTACAGTAGTACCCGAAGAGGGACATGTGACTGGAACTGAAACTGAAACTGCAGCAACTATTGATTGGAATGTAGTTGAATTAGATGGGCCTACTGATCTGGTCATTGCACCAATGCCTGACATTGAGATGGCCAAACTTTTTGGCATTCCAGTCGATGATAGAGATAAGCACGAGAGGGGTGAATCTAGTTTGCCTGCTAATGCTGATGAAGAAGTAGATGGACAGTTGATGGAACAAGCTGCAGATGAGGTAGATGATGCACATGATGATGAGCTGGTGCATATGTATGACAAAGAAAACCTGTCATTGAAGTAGGCAAGTTGTTCCCAAGCATGAAGGAGTTTAGGATGTGTTTCAAGACTTATGCAGTGAGACATGAGTTTGATGCCAAGACTGTTTGGACTGATAGAAAGAAGTTTTATGCGAGGTGCAGTGGATTTGATGGTAGTGTGAAGCCTTGCAAGTGGTACATATCTGCTAGACTGCAACCTGATGGAAGTACTGTCAGGGTTAACCAAATCCCCAATCAACATACTTGTATTACAAGTTCACAGAGAGTATCAACCATGACATCACAACTTTGGGTTGCAGAAAAGATCACCCCAATTTTAGCCAAAACACCAAACACTACTGCCAAGAAACTCAAAGTAGACTTGGAAAAGATGTACCCCATTAAACTGAAATATACCACAGTGTGGAAGGCAAAACAAAGGGCAATGAAAAATTTATATGGTGACTGGGCAAATACATTTAGGATGCTTTATAACTTCAAAGCAGAAGTGGAAAAGAGGTCACCTGGCAGTGTTGTGGAGATAGATACAGAGGTATCAGCCGAAGGTGAAGTCAAGTTCTCCAAGTTTTTTATGGCTTTGAAGCCTTGCATCGATGGGTTCAAAGCAGGGTGCCGTCCATATTTGAGCATAGACTCATCATTTTTGACAGGCAAGTGGAATGGTCAGTTGGCAGCATGCAATGCTCTAGATGGACATAACTGGATGTTTCCTATTGCTGTTGGCTTGTTTCAGTCAGAAACAGAGGCTTCATGGACATGGTTCATGATCCAGTTGAAAAGATGCCTAGGGCCAGTGTCACCTTTGGCTATACACACAGATGCATGTAAGGGGCTTGAAAATTCAGTGAAAAATGTTTTCCCACATGCTGAGCAGAGGGAGTGCTTCGGTCATTTGTGGATGAATTTGATCAAAAAATTTAGAGGAGAAGAATTTGGGCGCATGTGGCCAGCAGCAAGATCTTACACTAGACAGACACACAAATATCATCTTGATAAGATAATGGCAGCATGTGATGAGTTTGGTCCATGGCTGAACACCTACCATTCTTTGTTATGGTACAGGTCAGCATTCAACACTGCCATCAAGTGTGACCACATCAACAATAATTTGGCAGAGAGTTTCAACAACAAGGTGAAGGAGTTTAAAAGATTTGCCTGTGCATGACATGGTTGACCAAATCAGGATCATGCTCATGCGGTTGTGGGAATTGAGAAGAAGGATAGGTGATTGTCTGCAAGGTGATAAGCTTCCAGCAGTGGTACAACAGGTGGTCAATAGGAGCAGATGTCTTTCACATTTGTTTGTTGAAAAATCTTCACCTTGGGGTGCTGAAGTTAGAGATAACAAAACTGGAAGGAGACATGTTGTTAACACTGAATTGCATGATTGCACTTGCCTCGAGTGGCAACACACTGGTAAACCATGTGAGCATGCCATTCTCTTCTTAGCATCCCAACCGAAGATAAACATGCACCCATATTTGCATGAATATTATTCGGTAGCAAGATTCAAAGCTGCATATGCTACTCCAATTCTAGCACTTACAGATCAGTCTCAGTGGCCTGAAGTGGACATTGAATTTTCCATGTGCCCTCCCTTGACGAAAAGAAAGGCTGGCAGGCCTAAACAGAGTAGATTCAAGGCATGGTTTGAGAAAGGTGGGAGTAGTAAGAAGGGAAAGAAAGATGGAAAGCCAAAAAGGCCCAAAAAGGTAACAAAACAGATGCAAGTTGTGCCAGGAACTTGGGCACAGAGTGGGATCTATAAAATGTCGTTACACTCCTGATAAGCCAAAGTATGTTCTTGTTTATTTGTCTGTGTTTTGATTTGGTGCTTTTTTCCAATTACTATATCTATAACATTTTCCCAATGGCCAGGAGGAAGCGAGCAAGTCAGCCCCTTGTTGTTGAACAGTGTTGGCCAACAAAAAAAGCAAGAGTCAATGGCGGTAGAAAGAAGAGAAGTGTGTCTGAGCCTGAGCAGACTGAAGAAAATCCTGTTGCAGTCAACATTCAGACTGAAGAAACCGCTCTCGACGTTGAAACTGAACCTGAGCATGTCGAGGTTCAGACTGAAGAAACCAATGCTGAGGTACACATCGAAGAAACGGAAACTGCTGTCAACATTGAGACTGAAGACACTGATCACAAGGGTGTTGGCGAGGTGTTGAAAAGACCAATGAAGAAAACCAAGATGATCAGTGAACTTGTGTGTGTAGTAGAACAAAAAACAAGAAGTGGTAAGGCGAAGAAGGGCACGCGACGTGGTAGGAAGAGGTAGAAGAGAGAACAGTTTGAAAATTTGGGGCATGTAATAATTTTTGTAACTTGGTACGTACTGGTAGTCACTATGTATCCCAGTATTTCTATTCGAACTTGTTTGTTGGTACCTTGTCTAAACCAGCCAAATAAAATTCAAATTTAAATTCAAATTTGGGCTCAAATTTGAATTAGGGATGGGTATTGATGTTTTAATGCTATCTAAAGTACCTCAACTGAAATATGTTTGCTTGCTGATCATTCCGAGCCCTTTTGGTAAGTTGAACTCATAGTCATGAAAAGTGTGTCTCAAATGACCTCCAAAGGTAGGGTAAACGGCCTCATATTTAAGCAAGTTTTTTTGGCACCTTGTCTAAACCAGCCAAATAATTTTTCTACACATCTATTCTTCCTATACACTATAAATCTAAAGTCTCACTATTTATTGAATTACTTTTCTATTATTATTATTTTTGAAAAAACAAGATTTAATAGAAAATTATATATAAAACAAGTTTAAAACATGAAAATGAGAAAAGTAAGTTAAGATCTTTCTTAGTCAATCCAAAATGAAGTTTTGGTGAGGTTTTCACACTTTTCATTTTCAAAACCCCACCTACTCTCGGGTGCCCACCACTCTCTCCCTTGAACTCCATACTACATTGTTCGAGGAATGACAATTTTGTGAAGGATTTTTCGTAAAAATGTATGTAAACCATATTTATATTTTTTTTCTCGTTACTATACGACATAATAAGACTATGTGCGCAAGTTTTATATTTTTTTGATTTTTTTGAATTAGTTATGCTCAACCCTAATCACTCAAAACCCCTCTCAAAACCCCTCGAAACCCCGCACACTACTGGGTCGTCAATCGTTGTGCATGGACGGTTGAGATCAGGCGCTAGGGTTAGCTAAAGTGTGCATCGATCCGCATGAGACGCACTGATTGGTTGAATCAGTGTGCATCGATCCGCATGAGACGCGCTGATTGGTTGAATCGGTGGGGTTTGGATCAGGCTCTCTCGTTGGGGCATCAGGACCGTTCATTTGAATCCAACGACACGAGTTGACATGGTGCATGGACCAAGCCTATGCAGTGCCCTTTCCATCGTTGCATGCGTGCCCGTGCCTACCCGCAACATGCATGCCCACTCGCAGAACTGCGCCCATGCGTTGCATGCATGCCCTCGACGTAGCCCTAGTCCACCACCCCCATCGACGCAGTAAGCTATCGCATGCCTACCATTATAACCGATGCATCGTCGCATCAAAGCATGCACACGGCCACAATGCAGTAGCCCGATGAAGACAACCAAAAAGCCAACACTGCATGGCATGCTGTACATGGCGTGCTCCTCTTTGAGGACGCAATACACTGGCATGGGGTATTGATGTGGGTATCGATGGAGTTCAAACGGCGTGCTGCCCGTTACAAGATGGGCAAATGAAGGCGTCCATTATTGTCACGTCTCCCATCGACCGAACGTTACCCTCTAGCCAGGCCCTAGCAAGATGTGCAAATTAATGGGATACAACATGAATGCACGGGCGGCGCACGCAGAGAACCCGGGGCAGCCGTGTCCCCTTGACCCACGACGGCACAGACGCGTGCTTGAGCCCGTCCCCCTTGACCCACGACCGGTGGCACAGAAGGATCGCAGCCCGTTTCCCACACTCGTGTACACACTTTCATGGGGCGCCACCAAACGCCGCCCGCCCATTAATTCTACGGGTGAAACCACGTCGCACTTGGGCTATTTAAGCCGGGCACTATCGTCTTCCTCTCCCTCACCCCCTCATCCACACCCCATCCTCTGCCTCCTCTACCCTCCTTCTTCCTTCTTCTCCATCAAGCCAGATCGAGCCCTCGAGCCACCCCGCTACCATGCAGTACAACGCCCCCACCTACCGCTTCCCCCCAACCGTGTCGGAAAGGCTCTACCCGGCCGGAGTGTATGTAGAGAGAACCCTTAGGGTTTGGGCGATCTCGAGGTGGAGGGGCGCAAGGGAGTTAACGGAGTTCTTCCTTGTGGCCGACTTCCGCCACCTCCCCCGCGGCTCTCCTCGGTTGTACCATCTTGAGGAGGTCAACCACAACGGCGTTGTGGTTGGGCTCCTCGCCACGTTCACTAACCCTTTCGATGCTTTCCATCTCCTCGGGCGAGCGTATTGGGTTGGTTGTGAGTTCATAGCTTTCACAACCTACAATATCTTCACCGACTTCAATGACATATTCCCCAACAACGGCGTTATGCACATGCTCCCGTACCCCATCAACAACGTGGAGGAGTGAAGGGCGGCGCCCAGAGGAGTGAGGTGGCCCCGGAGGAGGAGGAGAAGAAGAACCCGAAGAACCCGCGTTTGGTGCCCCCTATCTATCTAAATCTATCGTATTAGTTTTTTTAAGTTGTAATCGTTATGCTACTATTATTAAGTTTTATTAGTACTTTAAGTTGTAAGGCTATCGTGGAACTATGGGTTGCAATCTTTATGCTACTATATATATTGTGTGTTTCGTGCTATTATTTGTGGATTGCTATGGTTTGTTTTTGCTTATTATTCGTGTATTACTATGGGTTGCTATGGGCCCGGGTTTCTACACCCCAATCACCACACCCAAACCATGGACATGCAACTAGGAGCCCCATGCAAACCCACTATGGACATGGGTGCAACTAGGAAATGCAAACTAATTTACTTCGGGCACTTCATGCAAGCATGCAACTCATTTAGTTCATGGAACCGTAGACATGCATAAAAACAATTAACATTTAGTTTTAGTGCATCAAAAAGTGATCCATCACAAAATTTAGTGCAAGAAAAAGGCCAAAATAAAAGGACAAGTAACATTTCATTGGGCCCCATTTTATTTGCCGAAGTTAGAGGTGGGCTGGTGCCCCTACGCGGGTGGGCTGGTCTTGGGCATGGTTATTTTCTCAGGGCCCATTTTCTCACGGCCCAATATCTATTCGGCAGCCCAGTTTTGTTTTTTTTACTAGAAACTGAATTTGGGTGTGTACTCTGTTAACTGAAGAACAAAAACAGAGGAAACAGAGCATGAACACTGAATAGGGCCCCTGAGAATATCATTACAATAATTCAAGCAAGTTTTGCTTCACACTAATTCAAATTCATCTAACAAATGGTCCCTGGCTAACTCAAACTACTGGGCACCCCTGAAACTAGTTGACACACTAACTGAAACTCTAACAAATTCTAGCGATTGATGAACATCAAGTAAAATAAACCCATAGCAATGACACAACCATAAAATGCTCCAGCCATCATATTTGCTTGCTGCTTCAAATCGATCAGATGCTTTAGTTGCTTGCCAATTTTCTTCAATTCACACTTCAGTTCTGCACTGTGCATCATCGGATCGGCTCTATCCGCCAAATTGGGGGCTTGTTCCACGGCAAGCCGCCCCCCAAAATTGAGCTCTTGGGTTCCAGTTGATCCCTCCAATTTCAACCTTTCAACATAGTCATCGAGCCACTCAAAATGCCCACATTTCTTCAGAACCTGAAAAACAAGGGGCCGGAGGCGCATGAATCCTAGATGCACCATCCACATCCACCGCCCTAATTCGAGGAAAAAAAGAAAGAAATCGGGAGAAATTAGACCATAGGATTGGTCAAGAACACAGATCTAACCTGCCCCGGCTGTGGCTTGCTCAAGCATTTCACAAACTCGCACCCACGATTGCCATTTTCTTCCCTCACACAAGTCAAACGCTTCAGAGGCTCCATGCGCGGGCAATCGGGGCATCTTGTCAACAGCAGTGGACCATACTGCATCCATGATTGGCGGGAGGCCGAAGTCGATCTAGACATCACTTGCCGGCGGCACGCTTCGTTGCCGGAGCAGAGGAAGAAGAAGGTGGGAAAGGAAAGGGGGCAGGGTAAGCAATGGAGGGCGGGGGGGGGGGGGGTGGGCTGGCTCGGGCTCGTGGCTGGCTCTGCTCGGGGCATGCTGATGAGCACGGACATGCTTGCGTGGATAAGTTGTGGGTCCCACCCGCATGCGAGTAACTGCTAGGTCCCGCGTGTCATAACTCGAATCGCTAACCCCTCGTGTTTTTCATTTCATGGTTAAACAGAGGCATGTCGCATTGGAGCTATTGTTTGCTTCTAAAACGTCGCATCACAGCCATTCATTCCAACAACGTCACACTCCTTCCAATTCGCATGAAAAACATTGCACAGGAGCTATTGACCTGATGAAAACACTACAAAAGAATCCAAACTTTACCTGTCACAGCAATTCAAGGCGAGATTCAACAAGTCAAGAATCAGGATCTGGAATTTCTTGTTGAGCTAAGGAACCGAAGTTAGAAATTTTGTATCGAATTGTGAAGGGGATGATGGTGCGCGCACCTCGTGACTGGATTTTGCGCTGGAGCCTGGAGGCGCAGCTCAATGTACGCCAAAAAACGTGCCCGAAGAGCTTATACGGGATTTTCCCCGCCCCAGCAAGCCTATACGGGATCTGCCAGATAACAGATTTCTGCATGGATACAGATTTGGGCTGGGGAAAATGAAGAAAGAGAAGATCTAACTATATCTCATCTAGATGTGAGATAATATGTTTTTAGGGTTAGATGTGAGATAATATATGGGCTCTTTTGTTTTTTTATTTGTTTTTTTATTTTGAACCCTTTTGTTTGTCTTGGCTTACTCAGTCCAGTCAAATGGGAACTAATCCATACATACAAAACCCTCTGCCGTCAGTTGATTAAATTGTCTCTAGATACATGAAATACGTAAAAGAAAAGAAAAACTAACACGGAGCCGGTGGCCAACTCTTTGTTAGACCGAGTAACTATACGCTAGACCCAGACCCGATGTCGTGGATATAATTATCAAAATACTAGGGGGTACAAATGTAGAGGCAAACATATCTAGTGAACGATGCAGATGAGAGTACGCTCAAGAATTTATACGCGTCTGAGCCGTCTACGGTGGAGGTAATACTCTACTCATGTGGTGTTGTTTCTTCTTGGCGTAAGGTACATTATGAGTGTCTTCAACCCTCAACTCGGGGCTTCCCTAGTGGCTCATATAGAGTGCCCCAGGTAGGGGTACATAATTGACTGGTATTAATGCTATTCATGATCTCAGGTGTGGCCAACTGTTTCATGGCATTTACTACCGGTAATTGTCGTATTTAACTAGATTATTTCATCGTTGGGTGACTGCCACTATTAAGATATCGTCGTCGAGATGTATCCTAGGTAGCCACCGACTGATGACATAGCTGACTTCTCCCTTCGTCTCCGGCACACTACCTGGTGGTCGACAGTCGGGTGGTCTGGTATCTGACTGTTGGGATTTAGCGCAGTCTCATGCCACCCTCCTTTTTCCTTGATGGGCCAGCGGTTGAGCCCCCTTGACCCACTACCTTTTGGGTCATATTTTATACGAGTCTTGGGCCCCTGGTGGGTCACTCGTATACATGGTCCTACCCTGTATTTATAACCCCGATAGTAGCCCCCAAGTCGGTCGAGGACTCACTGGAGAACTGTCGGCTGTTTCCTTCCAGCAAGACATGCGACTGATCGACGAGCTTGAGGTTTGACTAAGAGACCTCATCGTAATCAATTTGTACTTGCCCTCAGAGGGTGCAGCGGCGAGCAACTTGGAAGAACACAGGGTGATACCCATTTTCAATCCCTTTCTAGAAAGGACAGGTTTGTGGCCTGACTGAGGGTGTATCATTGATTTCCGAGTGGTTGTCTGAGACGTCTAGGCTTGATCAGGTCAAGCATCACCAACCAATATTCTGCGGGAGGAACGTCTGTCATAGACCCATCTATGGAACCGTGTCTGCGCAACCGGATGTTCGGTTCCCTCGGAGGGGAAGCCGGCTCATGCCATGGGGGATATCTCGGGCGCTCCTTGCTCTTACACAGAGTGGATCTATGACGAGTGTTGATTCACTCGGTTTTCTCCGAGTGGTAGATGCTCGAGTAATTGCCATGCCTTAGGCATAGATCGTTTGACTCAGGACGGCCCAAACGGTCGAGTTAGTTTGTAGCTCTCAGCCGACTGGAACAAGGGTCATCAGCCGACTGAAAAGAAGGATCGTTAGTGGGCCAGAAGGCGGACCTACCAACCGACTGGTAGATGAGTCGCCAACCGGCTGGAAGGTGAGTCGTCATTGTGGATCTTCATGAGTTGTCATATAAGGATCTTTTGCATGTTCAACAAGTTCCCGTCTGACCACTCGCGAGGGGCGACACCTCAGGTTCTGCCCTCCGACTGACAGAATTCCCGAGTGATGTTTTGAAGTGTAGTGGGTTTTGAATGCTGGTCGTCTGGATTCCCGCACTGATTTGATGCCACAATATATTTTTTGACGTGTGTCATGCGGTCTTCACATGACGGTTCATCGCCGACCCGGGTATAGATACCCGACTGTACGTGGGAGGGTTTTTGCACTCCCCCACTTCTTCCACCACTGCAGAAGTTCGTCTTCCGCTTTCCAAACCTCTAGATCACCATGTCTTCAACCCGCAAGCTCAAGAAGGCCAAGGCCACCGACGGTGCTTCTTCCTCTGCCGGCGGGGGCTATCTATGGCTGCTGCTGCCGAAGACCGGGAGCACGGAGATTGGCTCCCGTCCATCGTGAAGGCATCCTCAGCACATATGCGCGAGACCACCGGCTACCCGCGGACGGCTAGAGGGTGTGGACAGGCATGAGCGGGAGCCTGACCCTAGGGGGAACGAGAGGGTACTCCTCACATCCTATTTGGACCGGGGGTTGAGTCTTGTGATCTATCCCTTCCTTTCGGGAGGTGCTCGACTTCTTCCATGTGCAGCTCCATCACATCCTGCTGAACACCATCGCCCACCTCTCTGGCTATGTGACGCTATGCAAGGCCTTTCTTAACATTGCCCTGGACTAGGCCTTGTTCAAGCATCTTTTCTATGTCAAGCCGCAGACAATGTCAAAGGACAGCTATCAGACGTGTGGGGCACTTGGCATCTAGGTGAAAGAGGACGTCGAACTACTTCGAGATGAGATGGTCTGACTCCCTGAAGGGATGGATGTTGATGACCCACAAGTACAAGGATCGATCGTAGTCCTTTCGATAAGTAAGAGTGTCGAACCCAACGAGGAGCAGAAGGAAATGACAAGTGGTTTTCAGCAAGGTATTCTCTGCAAGCACTGAAATTATAAGTAATGAGTAGTTTGATAGCAAGATAATTTGTAACGAGCAAGTAACGGTAACAGAAAATAATATGCAGCTGATGACCCACAAATATAGGGGATCAATTGTAGCTCTTTTTGATAAGTAAGAGTGTCGAACCCAACGAGGAGCTGAAGGAAATGACAAGTGGTTTTCTACAAGGTAATGTTTGCAAGTGCTGAAATCTCTACTCCTAATGGAGCAGTTGGTAGTCTCGCTTCCAGGTTTTTTTTCGTCCCACCACTTTCGTCCGGTTTTTTTTCGTAGGTTAACCGTCGTAGATTTTTTTCGATGTTGGTTTCTTATTCACCGGTTTATTTACCCCTCAGTTCTTTCCTTGCAAATCAGCACTTTCCAAACGTGCACGCAATCACAGATCTAAATTTACTAACTTATCCAAATCAACTGATACCTTCCATTATTGCAAATTTCTTTAGGAAACAAATAATAGATTTTAAGGAAACAAATAAAAGATTTTAAAGACGCATCATACTTTACTAACAATCACTAAAAATCAAATCTAAATTAATTAACCTTACCTTAAATCACTCAATCACTTTAATTAGAAAACATTTTCTTTCCTAACTGCACCCCGCTTAGTGTGCACATAACAATCCGAAGTAATTAGAGTCACATGATTGAATCCATTTATTTAGAGCGACATGATTGCGTTCCGGGATGGAGGCCATGATTTCGTCGAGGTCGTTGCTGCCTCCTACACTCAGGGTGTGTCGCCGAGATCGAGGCGAGCATGAGGAGCTGTGGCCACCGCCATGGTCACCCCATCGCAGGGGATGGAGCACGCTGTCGTCCTACAGCTTGTGGAGATCACTGTTGCTCTTCAGGTCGCGTGGTGACCGGATCTTGCCGATGTGTCCCTCCCCGACGACCTCCTCTTCGCCCGGCTGGCTGGCATGGATCTCACCACTACTGCCCTCAACTTCTCTGCCTCGAGCTCGACGGTCAGCCACCATGGATCCCCCAGCTGGAGGGTCACGTGAACCAGCCGTCCTCCCATGCTACAGCGGCGAGAATGTGACATGGCTCTCCGTACACGAAGAGTGGAGTTCGGTCAAGTACTTATATACTTGGCCTCTACTGCTGATCCATGTACATGGAGAAGAACAGGCAACCGCTCATTCATGCTTCGTTCCACTCCTTTGCGCTACATTACTGGAGGTGACATTTTTCTATCTCTCTATGTTGTAACAAGCCTGCTGCCTGCATAGTTAATGGATTTTTTATTTAAATTTATTGCTGCTTAGTGCTTTGTTGCAATTGTTCACCCAAGATTCTTATATATAATCTGAGCGTATGTAGGCATACTTAGCTTTGCTATTCCTTTTTTTTCTGGCGCATAGAAATAAGAGTATTGTCCAGGTTAGGTATTCAATTGAGTATGGTATTTGGATTGCTATCAGAATGTCTTTTCTATGCATGTGATTTCTCATATCTGATTATAATATTTGTGAAGTCGTGCATTGCACGTGCACTTGGAAGCGGGCCCGTGGCCCGCGCTGGACGGCGCCAACGCCGACCCGAACCACCTCTTCCGCGTATTCTTGGAGTTGTGGCTGGTCGATTTACATGAAATTAATTCCCTCAATTCTGGTGGCAAATATAATACACATAATCCATATTGTTATGCACTAGCGTGTATGTGTGAAATAGATGGATTATGGTCCCGTACCCAATAAGATGGATATGTGTGTGTGTTAGAGCGAGAGGGAGACGGGGATAGAGAGTGAGGAAGAGGGAGGGAGAGTGTGGTTCTGTGTGTGTGAAGATTTGATGGTAAAAAAAGTCGCCAATGTCGTAATATTGAACTCTTAAAGTTAATGTGGCCCCGTTGCAACGCACGGGCGTTCTTCTAGTTTTAAGTAACATAGTAGTTTGATAGCAAGATAATTTGTAACGAGCAAATAACGATAGTAGTAACAAAGTACAGCAAGGCAGCCCAATCCTTTTGAGGCAAAGGACAAGCCAAAATGGTCTCTTATGATAAGCAAAGCGCTCTTGAGGGCACACGGGAATTTCATCTAGTCACTTTCATCATGTTGGCTTAATTCGTGTTCGGTACTTTGATAATTTGATATGTGGGTGGACAGGTGCTTAGGTGTTGTTTGATACGTCTCCAATGTACCTATAATTTTTGATTGTTCCATGCTATATTATATTCTGCTTTGGACATTATTAGGCTTTATTATACACTTTTATATTATTTTTGGGACTAACCTATTAACCGGAGGCCCAGCCTAGAATTGTTGTTTTTTTGCCTATTTTAGGGTTTCGCAGAAAAAGAATATCAACCGGAGTCCAAACGGAATGAAACCTTCGGGAACATGATTTTCGGAACGAACATAATCCAGAGGACTTGGACCCTATGTCAAGCAATCAACGAGGAAGGCACGAGGTAGGGGGCCCGCCCTCCACCCTCGTGGGCCCCCTGTTGTTTCACCAACATACTCCTTCCTCCTATATATACCTACGTACCCCAAAACTACCAGATACAGAGCAAAAACCCTAATTCCACCGCCGTAACTTTCTGTATCCACGAGATCCCATCTTGGGGCCTTTTCCGGAGCTCCGCCGGAGGGGGCATCGATCATGGAGGGCTTCTACATCAACACCATAGCCCCTCCGATGAAGTGTGAGTAGTTTACTTCAGACCTACGGGTCCATAGTTATTAGCTAGATGGCTTCTTCTCTCTTTTTGGATCTCAATACAAAGTTCTCCCCCTCTCTTGTGGAGATCTATTCGATGTAATCTTCTTTTGCGGTGTGTTTGTTTAGACCGATGAATTGTGGGTTTATGATCAAGTTTATCTATGAACAATATTTGAATCTTCTCAGAATTCTTTTATGTATGATTGTTTATCTTTGCAAGTCTCTTCTAATTATCAGTTTGGTTTGGCCTACTAGATTGATCTTTCTTGCAATGGCAGAAGTGCTTAGCTTTGGGTTCAATCTTGCGGTGTCCTTTCCAAGTGACAGTAGGGGCAGCAAGGCACGTATTGCATTGTTGCCATCGAGGATAACAAGATGGGGTTTATACCATATTGCATGAGTTTATCCCTCTACATCATGTCATCTTGCTTAAAGCGTTACTCTGTTCTCTTGAACTTAATACTCTAGATGCATGCTGGATAGCAGTCGATGTGTGGAGTAATAGTAGTAGATGCAGGCAGGAGTCGGTCTACTTGTCTCGGACGTGATGCCTATATACATGATCATACCTAGATATTCTCATAACTATGCTTAATTCTGTCAATTGCTCAACAGTAATTTGTTCACCCACCATAAATACTTATGATCTTGAGAGAAGCCACTAGTGAAACCTATGGCCCCCTGGTCTATCTTCCATCATATTAATCTTCCAATACTTAGTTATTTCCTTTGACATTTATTTTACTTTGCATCATTTATTTCTCTTTATCATAAAAATACCAAAAATATTATCCTATCATATCTATCAGATCTCACTCTCGTAAGTGACCGTGTAGGGATTGACAACCCCTTATCGCGTTGGTTGCGAGGATTTATTTGTTTGTGTAGGTGTGAGGGACTCGTGTGTTGCCTCCTACTGGATTGATACCTTGGTTCTCAAAAACTGAGGGAAATACTTATACTACTTTGCTGCATCACCCTTTCCTCTTCAAGGGAAAATCAACGCAGTGCTCAAGAGGTAGCAAGAAGGATTTCTTGCGCCGTTGCCGGGGAGGTTCGCGCAAGACAAGTCAAGATTTGACTCCCAACAGCGAGTCACTTGTGGCGCCGTTGCAAGTCAAGACATACCAAGTACCCATCACAAACCCTTATCTCCCGCATTACATTATTTGCCATTTTCCTCTCCTTTTCCTCTCCCCCACTTCACCCTTGCCGTTTTATTCGCCATCTGTCGGTGTCAAAACCGGCAGATCTCGGGTATGGGGTCCCGAACTGTGCGTCTAAGGCGGATGGTAACAGGAGGCAGGGAACACGATGTTTTACCCAGGTTCGGGCCCTCTTGATGGAGGTAAAACCCTACGTCATGCTTGATTTATTCTTGATGATATGATTATTACAAGAGTTGATCTACCACGAGATCGGAGAGGCTAAACCCTAGAAGCTAGCCTATGGTATGATTGTATGTTGTCCTACGGACTAAAACCCTCCGGTTTATATAGACACCGGAAAGGGCTAGGGTTACACAAGGTCGGTTACAAAGGAGGATATATCCATATCCGTACTGCCTAGCTTGCCTTCTGCGCCAAGTAGAGTCCCATTCGGACACGAGACGAAGTCTTCAATCTTGTATCTTCATAGTCCAACAGTCCGGCCAAAGGATATAGTCCGGCTGTCCGGAGACCCCCTAATCCAGGACTCCCTCAGTAGCCCCTGAACCAGGCTTCAATGATGATGAGTCCGGCGCGCAGTATTTTCTTTGGCATTGCAAGGCGGGTTCCTCCTCCGAATACACCACAGAAGAATTTGAATACAAGGATAGTGTCCGACCTTGCAAAATAAGTTCCACATGCCACCGTAGAGAGAATAATATTTCCACAAATCTAATCCGCTGACTTGTTTTGGCAACATGACATTATGCCATGGCCCGGTGATTATTCGAACCATTTCCTTTAACTAGCCCCGCACATAACGCGAGGCAGTTTTTTGACACGTCTTGTCAAAGCAGAGATCGTGTCCCCCTTATTATAGGAATCTCATCAATACGGGCATGGGTAACCCAACTGCGCCATCGATTATGGTGCTTGGGGGATAAGCGAGTTTCACCAGGCTAGTGGGGGCGCATAGTTTTGGCCACCCTTATAAAGGGAAAAAGTTTAACCTTTTTCCACCCACGCCTTCTTCCTCCATGCCCATCCTTTCTTGCACACTCGAGCTCCACCACCCAAGCCTACATCCTTCCCCTCAACCTTCTCCAATCATGTCCGGAGCGGGAGGCAAATGGATGGCTTCCTCCGTTACGGAGGGACACATCAAGAAGCTGGGCGGGGTCGGATACTTGGCCGCGAACATCGCGCACCGGCTTCCCGCTGCGGGGCAGATCATTCCTACCCCTGAACCTCACGAGAGGGTAGTCTTCCTCCACCACTTCCTCCGCGGACTGGGGTTTCCCCTCCATCCATTCGTCCGTGGTCGCATGTTCTACTACGGGCTGGACTTCCATGATCTGGCCCCGAACTTCGTCCTCAACATTTCGGCGTTCATCGTCGTGTGTGAGGCTTTCCTCCGCATCCGGCCCCACTTTCGCCTGTGGCTAAAGACCTTTAATATCAAGCCGAAGGTGGTGGGCCTCCTACAAGCAGAATGCGGCGGAGCTATGGTGGGCAAAATGCCCAACGTTATATGGCTTGAAGGCTCCTTCGTGGAGACCATAAAGGGGTGGCAATCGGCGTGGTTCTACATCACCGAGCCGCACAACGCCAAATGGGTGGCCGCCCCCAAGTTTCGATCTGGAATCCCCATGCGGCTTACTTCCTGGAAAGAGAAGGGCCTGTCCTGGGGTCCTTCGGTGGAGCTGGATGGACTCCAGAAATGTATCCGGAATATGACAGGCAAGAAGCTCAAGCTTGTCAACATAGTCCAGGTCATGCTCATCCGCCGGATCCTCCCGTGTCAACAACGGGATTTCAACTTGTGGGAGTTTGACCCGGCCCATCACCAGACTCTGAGCGAGCTGTTCAACACGACGCACAAGGACGTCTGGAAGGTGATGTTCAAGGGCGCCGAGGTCCCTACTTCCCCCACCGAGGACCGCGGGCTAAGCGCGAAGCGCCGAGCGCATTCGTGAGTTCCATACATCCGATAGGATATTTTATTTCCCCTAGCTTAATCATGTGCAGGGTCTGACCTCCATGCCTTTGACAAGACTGGGTGGAGACGTCGGGGCATATTAACTGTCCGGCCCCTCTACCCGAGGACAGTGCGGACGCTCTCCTTATGGAGATGCTGACTCCGGCCCCTTATAAGGTGCCGGAGAAGACCAAGAAGGCCAAGGGAACCCAAAAGAGTTCCCGACGCCAGGTGTTATCGGACTCATCGTCCGATAACTCTGCGACACACTCCTCCCCCGAAGACGAGGGGGAGGAAGAAGAAGATTCTCCCCCTTTAGTTGGGGGAGACAAGAAAAGGAAGGCCGCCCCAACCGGGGGGGCTGAAGGATCCAAGAAGAGAAGGACTCTCCTTCCAGACCACTCCACCACCGCCGCCGAAGGCGAAGATGAGTGGCTTCTCAGGTCCAAGCCCCTGGCGAAGTCCTAAGTATTCGGATGCCAGAATAACTCATAGCATACCTTTGTCGCTCTGCCTCTGCTAACGCCGAATTATGACTATGCAGACCTCCGCGAGCCCATATCGATGTATCGTTAGACAGCTCCCTGGGCTCGTCGGATATGGATAGCGATCCACTTCCGACCGCCACCTCCCCTTGCCCTACGGACAACGCAGAGGTATTGTCTCAAGAGGCACCGGGCCGAGGGGAGACAGTCCCAGAGACGCCTCATGGCGACCTTCCGGACTCCGGGAGCAGAGGGAGCAAGGCTCCCGAGGGCTCCGAGTTCGGCCCTCAGCCGAACACCGTGCCGGAACCCCCAGTGGTTTCGGACTCAGGCAGGCGGCCTCCTTCCAAAAGGGGCAAAATGCCTGTGCCAGTGACCTCTGTCCATCCATAGGCACCGGACAATCTGCTGGGAGCGCTTCGCAACGCTTCCATCGACGAAGAGCACTGCACTATTATGAGTGCGGTGGTCCAGAAGGTTCAGTCTGCTCCTATGCCAGCCTTCTAACAGGCTTTGAGGTAAGTTTTTGAGATATAGGAAAAATATTACCGCATAGACAGTAGCCCCTGATGCTTTGTTCGGTGTTCAAAAAGAAAAGCCGAACAGAGGATCAAACAATATCGCAGGAGTCTAATATAAGTATGTCTGTATTGTTGGGGAACGTTGCAGAAAACAAAAAATTTCCTATGGTTTCACCAAGATCCATCTAGGAGTTCATCTAGCAACGAGTGATCGGATTTCATCTACATACCTTTGTAGATCACGCGCGGAAGCGTTCAAAGAACGGGGACGAGGAAGGCGTACTCGACGTGATCCAAATCACCGGAGATCCTAGCGCCGAACGGACGGCACCTCCGCGTTCAACACCTCCAGCAAGGGGGAAGGAGAGGTTGAGGAAGATGGATCCAACAGCAGCACGACGGCGTGGTGGTGGTGGAGCTGCAGTACTCCGGCAGGGCTTCGCCAAGCACTATGGAGGAGGAGGATGTGTTGGAGAGGGAGAGGGAGGCACCAAAGGCGTGGATTGAGAGGCCCTCCTTCCCCCACTATATATAGGGAGCCGAGGAGGGGGGACGCAGGCCCTAGGAGATCCAATCTCCTAGGGGGGGGGGCGGCCAAGGGAGGAATCCCTCCTCCCCATGGCACCTAGCAGGTGCCTTCCCCCTTTGGGACTCTTCCCTTCCTTATCTCTTGGCGCATGGGCCTCTTGGGGCTGGTGCCCTTGGCCCATATAGGCCAAGGCGCACCCCCTACAGCCCATGTGGCCCCCCGGGGCAGGTGGCCCCACCCGGTGGACCCCTGGGACCCTTCCGGTGGTCCCGGTACAATACCGGTGACCCCGAAACTTGTCCCGATGGCCGAAATAGCACTTCCTATATATAATTCTTTACCTCCGGACCATTCTGGAACTCCTCGTGACGTTCAGGATCTCATCCGGGACACCGAACAACATTCAGGTTACTGCATATACATATCCCTACAACCCTAGTGTCACCGAACCTTAAGTGTGTAGACCCTACGAGTTCGGGAGACATGTAGACATGACCGAGATCGCTCTCCGGTCAATAACCAACAGCGGGATCTGGATACCCATGTTGGCTCCCACATGCTGGTCGATGATCTCATCGGATGAACCACGATGTCGAGGATTCAAGCAACCCCGTATACAATTCCCTTTGTCAATCGGTATGTTACTTGCCCGAGATCCGATCGTCGGTATCCCAATACCTCGTTCAATCTCATTATCAGCAAGTCACTTTACTCGTACCGTAATGCATGATCCCGTGACCAGACACTTGGTCACTTTGAGCTCATTATGATGATGCATTACCGAGTGGGCCTAGTGATACCTCTCCGTCATACGGAGTGACAAATCCCAGTCTTGATCCGTGTCAACCCAACAGACACTTTCGGAGATACCCGTAGTATACCTTTATAGTCACCCAGTTACGTTATGACATTTGGTACACCCAAGGCACTCCTACGGTATCCGGGAGTTACACGATCTCATGGTCTAAGGAAAAGATACTTGACATTGGAAAACTCTAGCAAACGAACTATACGATCTTATGCTATGTTTAGGATTGGGTCTTGTCCATCACATCATTCTCCTAATGATGTGATCCCGTTATCAATGACATCCAATGTCCATAGTCAGGAAACCATGACTATCTGTTGATCAATGAGCTAGTCAACTAGAGTCTTACTAGGGACATGTTGGTGTCTATTATTCACACATGTATTACGATTTTCGGATAACACAATTATAGCATGAATAAAAGACAATTATCATGAACAAGGAAATATAATAATAATGCTTTTATTATTGCTTCTAGGGCATATTTCCAACAGTCTCCCACTTGCACTAGAGTCAATATTCTAGTTACATTGTGATGAATCGAACACCCATGGAATTCTGGTGTTGATCATGTTTTGCTCTAGGGAGAGGTTTAGTCAACGGATCTGCTACATTCAGGTCCGTATGTACTTTACAAATATCTATGTCTCCATCTTGAACATTTTCACGAATGGAGTTGAAGCGACGCTTGATGTGCCTTGTCTTCTTGTGAAACCTAGGCTCCTTGGCAAGTGCAATAGCTCCAGTGTTGTCACAGAAGAGCTTGATCGGCCCCGACACATTGGGTATGACTCCTAGGTCGGTGATGAACTCCTTCACCCAAATTGCTTCATGCGCTGCCTCCGAGGCTGCCATGTACTCCGCTTCACATGTAGATCCCGCCATGATGCTCTGCTTGCAACTGCACCAGCTTACTGCCCCACCATTCAAAATATACATGTATCCGGTTTGTGACTTAGAGTCATCCAGATCTGTGTCGAAGCTAGCATCGATGTAACCTTTTACGACGAGCTCTTCGTCACCTCCATAAACGAGAAACATTTCCTTAGTCCTTTTCAGGTACTTCAGGATATTCTTGACCACTGTCTAGTGTTCCTTGCCGGGATTACTTTGGTACCTTCCTACCAAACTTACGGCAAGGTTTACATCAGGTCTGGTACACAGCATGGCATACATAATAGAACCTATGGCTGAGGCATAGGGGATGACACTCATCTCTTCTATATCTTCTGTCGTGGTCGGACATTGAGCTGAGCTCAATTTCACACCTTGCAACACAGGCAAAAACCCCTTCTTAGACTGATCCATATTGAACTTCTTCAATATCTTATCAAGGTATGTGCTTTGTGAAAGACCTATGAGGCGTCTTGATCTATCTCTATAGATCTTGATGCCTAATATATAAGCAGCTTCTCCAAGGTCCTTCATTGAAAAACTCTTATTCAAGTAGGCCTTAATGCTGTCCAAGAGTTCTATATCATTTCCCATCAAAAGTATGTCATCTACATATAATATGAGAAATGCTACAGAGCTCCCACTCACTTTCTTGTAAATGCAGGCTTCTCCATAAGTCTGCGTAAACCCAAACGCTTTGATCATCTCATCAAAGCGAACGTTCCAACTCCGAGATGCTTGCACCAGCCCATAAATCGAGCGTTGGAGCTTGCACACCTTGTCAGCATTCTTAGGATCAACAAAACCTTCCGGCTGCATCATATACAATTCTTCCTTAAGGAAACCATTAAGGAATGCCGTTTTGACGTCCATTTGCCATATCTCATAATCATAGAATGCGGCAATTGCTAACATGATTCGGACGGACTTTAGCTTCGCTACCGGTGAGAAAGTCTCATCGTAGTCAACCCCTTGAACTTGTCAATAACCCTTAGCGACAAGCCGAGCTTTATAGATGGTCACATTTCCATCCGCGTCTGTCTTCTTCTTAAAGATCCATTTATTTTCTATGGCTCGCCGCTCAACGGGCAAGTCAGTCAAAGTCCATACTTCGTTTTCATACATGGACCCTATCTCGGATTTCATGGCTTCTAGCCATTTGTCAGAATCCGGGCCCGCCATTGCTTCTTCATAGTTCGAAGGTTCACCGTTGTCTAACAACATGATTTCCAAGACAGGGTTGCCGTACCACTCTGGTGCGGAACGTGTCCTTGTGGACCTATGAAGTTCAGCAGCAACTTGATCTGAAGTTTCATGATCATCATCATTAACTTCCTCTCTAGTCGGTGCAGGCACCTCAGGAACATTTTCTTGAGTTGCGCCATTTTCCGGTTCAAGAGGTAATACTTCATCAAGTTCTACTTTCCTCCCACCTACTTCTTTCGAGAGAAACTCTTTCTCTAGAAAGGATCCATTCTTGGTAGCAAAGATCTTGCCTTCGGATCTGAGGTAGAAGGTATACCCAATAGTTTCTTTAGGGTATCCTATGAAGACGCATTTTTCCGACTTGGGTTCGAGCTTTTCAGGTTGAAGTTTCTTGACATAAGCATCGCATCCCCAAACTTTTAGAAATGAGAGCTTAGGTTTCTTCCCAAACCATAATTCATACGGTGTCGTCTCAACGGATTTCGACGGAGCCCTATTTAAAGTGAATGCAGCAGTCTCTAAAGCATACCCCCAAAAAGATAGCGGTAAATCGGTAAGAGACATCATAGATCGCACCATATCTAATAGAGTGCGATTACGATGTTCGGACACACCATTACGCTGAGGTGTTCCAGGCGGCGTGAGCTGTGAAACTATTCCACATTTTCTTAAGTGTGTGCCAAACTCATGACTCAAGTATTCTCCTCCACGATCTGATCGCAGGAACTTGATTTTCCTGTCATGTTGATTCTCAACCTCACTCAGAAATTCCTTGAACTTTTCAAAGGTCTCAGACTTGTGTTTCATTAAATAGATATACCCATATCTACTCAAGTCATCAGTGAGGGTGAGAACATAACGATAGCCACCGCGAGCCTCAACACTCATTGGACCGCACACATCAGTATGTATGATTTCCAATAAGTTGGTTGCTCGCTCCATTGTTCCTGAGAACGGAGTCTTGGTCATTTTACCCATGAGGCATGGTTCGCACGTGTCAAATGATTCGTAATCAAGAGACTCTAAAAGTCCATCAGCATGGAGCTTCTTCATGCGTTTGACACCTATGTGACCAAGGCGGCAGTGCCACAAGTATGTGGGACTATCATTATCAATCTTACATCTTTTGGTACTCACACTATGAACATGTGTAGCATTACGCTCGAGATTCATTAAGAATAAACCATTCACCATCGGAGCATGACCATAAAACATATCTCTCATATAAATAGAACAACCATTATTCTCGGATTTAAATGAGTAGCCATCTCGTATTAAACGAGATCCTGATACAATGTTCATGCTCAAACTTGGCACTAAATAACAATTATTGAGGTTCAAAACTAATCCCGTAGGTAAATGTAGAGGTAGCGTGCCGACGGCGATCACATCGACCTTGGAACCATTCCCGACGCGCATCGTCACCTCGTCCTTCGCCAGTCTCCGCTTATTCCGCAGCTCCTGCTTTGAGTTACAAATGTGAGCAACTGCACCGGTATCAAATACCCAGGAGCTACTACGAGTACTGGTAAGGTACACATCAATTACATGTATATCACATATACCTTTCGTTTTGCCGGCCTTCTTGTCCGCTAAGTATTTGGGGCAGTTCCGCTTCCAGTGACCACTTTCCTTGCAATAAAAGCACTCAGTCTCGGGCTTGGGTCCATTCTTTGGCTTCTTCCCGGCAGCTTGCTTGCCGGGCGCGGCAACTCCCTTGCCGTCCTTCTTGAAGGTTTTCTTACCCTTGCCTTTCTTGAACTTAGTGGTTTTATTCACCATCAACACTTGATGTTCCTTTTTGACTTCTACCTCTGCTGATTTCAGCATTGCAAATACTTCAGGAATGGTCTTTTCCATCCCTTGCATATTGAAGTTCATCACAAAGCTCTTGTAGCTCGGTGGAAGCGACTGAAGGATTCTGTCAATGACCGCGTCATCCGGGAGATTAACTCCCAGCTGAGTCAAGCGGTTATGTAACCCAGACATAGTGAGTATGTGCTCACTGACAGAACTGTTTTCCTCCATCTTATAGCTGAAGAATTTGTCGGAGACTTGATATCTCTCGACCCGGGCATGAGCTTGGAAAACCATTTTCAGCTCTTCGAACATCTCATATGCTCCGTGTCTCTCAAAACGCTTTTGGAGCCCCGGCTCTAAGCTGTAAAGCATGCCGCACTGAACTAGGGAGTAGTCATCGGTACGTGCCTGCTAAGCGTTCATAACGTCTTGTTCTGCAGGGAGAACAGGTGCGTCACCCACGGTGCTTGTAGGACATAATCTTTCTTGGCAGCTATGAGGATGATCCTCAGGTTCTGGACCCAGTCCGTGTAGTTGCTGCCATCGTCTTTCAGCTTGGTTTTCTCTAGGAACGCGTTGAAGTTGAGGACTACGTTGGCCATTTGATCTACAAGACATATTGTAAATATTTTAGACTAAGTTCATGATAATTAAGTTCATCTAATCAAATTATTCAATGAACTCCCACTTAGATAGACATCCCTCCTGTAATCTAAGTATAACATGATCCGGGTTAACTAGGCCGTGTCCGATCATCACGTGAGACGGACTAGTCAACATCGGTGAACATCTTCATGTTGATCGTATCTTCTATACGACTCATGCTCGACCTTTCGGTCTTCTGTGTTCCGAGGCCATGTCTGTACATGCTAGGCTCGTCAAGTCAACCTAAGTGTTTGCATGTGTAAATCTGTCTTACACCCGTTGTATGTGAACGTTAGAATCTATCACACCCGATCATCACGTGGTGCTTCGAAACAACGAACTGTCGCAACGGTGCACAGTTAGGGGGAACACTTTCTTGAAATTATTATGAGGGATCATCTTATTTACTACCATCGTTCTAAGTAAACAAGATGCAAAAACATGATAAACATCACATGCAATCAAATAATAATAGTGACATGATATGGCCAATATCACATAGCTCCTTTGATCTCCATCTTGGGGCTCCATGATCATCTTGTCACCGGCATGACACCATGATCTCCATCATCATGATCTCCATCATCGTGTCTCCATGAAGTTGCTCGCCAACTATTACTTCTACTACTATGGCTAACACGTTTAGCAATAAAGTAAAGTAATTTACATGGCGTTTCTCAATGACACGCAGGTCATACAAAAAATAAAGACAACTCCTATGGCTCCTGTCGGTTGTCATACTCATCGACATGCAAGTCGTGATTCCTATTACAATAGCATGAACATCTCATACATCACATATATATCATTCATCATTCATCACAACTTTGGCCATATCATATCACAAAGCACTTGCTGCAAAAACAAGTTAGTCGTCCTCTAATTGTTGTTGCAAGTTTTACGTGGCTGAAGAAGGGTTCTAGCAAGAACGTTTTCTTACCTACGTGAAAGCCACAACGTGATTTGTCAACTTATATTTACCCTTCATAAGGACCCTTTTCATCGAATAACGCTCCAACTAAAGTGGGAGAGACAGACACTCACCAGCCACCTTATGCAACTTGTGCATGTTAGTCGGTGGAACCGGTCTCACGTAAGCGTACGTGTAAGGTTGGTCCGGGCCGCTTCATCCCACAATACCGTTGAAGCAAGATAAGACTAGTAGCGGCAAGAAAGTTGACAACATCAACGCCCACAACAAATTTGTGTTCTACTCGCGCAAGAGAACTACGCATAGACCTAGCTCATGATGCCACTATTGGGGAACGTTGCAGAAAACAAAAATTTTCCGACGGTTTCACCAAGATCCATCTAGGAGTTCATCTAGCAACGAGTGATCAGATTGCATCTACATACCTTTGTAGATCACGTGCGGAAGCGTTCAAAGAACGGGGACGAGGAAGGCGTACTCGACGTGATCCAAATCACCGGAGATCCTAGCGCCGAACGGACGGCATCTCCTTGTTCAACACACGTACGGTCAGCGTAACGTCTCCTTCTTCTTGATACAACAAGGGGGAAGGAGAGGTTGAGGAAGATGGCTCCAACAGCAGCACGACGGCGTGGTGGTGGTGGAGCTGCAGTACTCCGGCAGGGCTTCGCCGAGCACTATGGAGGAGGAGGATGTGTTGGAGAGGGAGAGGGAGGCACCAAAGGCGTGGATTGAGAGGCCCTCCTTCCCCCACTATATATAGGGAGCCTAGGGGGGCGCCGGCCCTAGGAGATCCAATCTCCTAGGGGGGCGGCGGCCAAGGGAGGAATCCCTCCTCCCCAAGGCACCTAGCAGGTGCCTTCCCCCTTTGGGACTCTTCCCTTCCTTATCTCTTGGCGCATGGGCCTCTTGGGGCTGGTGCCCTTGGCCCATATAGGCCAAGGCGCACCCCCTACAGCCCATGTGGCCCCCCGGGGCAGGTGGCCCCACCCGGTGGACCCCTGGGACCCTTCCGGTGGTCCCGGTACAATACCGGTGACCCCGAAACTTGTCCCGATGGCCGAAATAGCACTTCCTATATATAATTCTTTACCTCCGGACCATTCCGGAACTCCTCGTGACGTCCGGGATCTCATCCGGGACTCCGAACAACATTCGGGTTACTGCATATACATATCCCTACAACCCTAGCGTCACCGAACCTTAAGTGTGTAGACCCTACGGGTTCGGGAGACATGTAGACATGACCGAGATCGCTCTCCGGTCAATAACCAACATCGGGATCTAGATACCCATGTTGGCTCCCACATGCTCCTTGATGATCTCATCGGATGAACCACGATGTCGAGGATTCAAGCAACCCCGTATACAATTCCCTTTGTCAATCGGTATGTTACTTGCCCGAGATTCGATCGTCGGTATCCCAATACCTCGTTCAATCTCGTTACCGGCAAGTCACTTTACTCGTACCGTAATGCATGATCCCGTGACCAGACACTTGGTCACTTTGAGCTCATTATGATGATGCATTACCGAGTGGGCCCAGTGATACCTCTCCGTCATACGGAGTGACAAATCCCAGTCTTGATCCGTGTCAACCCAACAGACACTTTCGGAGATACCGTTAGTATACCTTTATAGTCACCCAGTTACATTATGACGTTTGGTACACCCAAAGCACTCCTACGGTATCCGGGAGTTACACGATCTCATGGTCTAAGGAAAAGATACTTGACATTGGAAAACTCTAGCAAACGAACTATACGATCTTATGCTATGTTTAGGATTGGGTCTTGTCCATCACATCATTCTCCTAATGATGTGATCCCGTTATCAATGACATCCAATGTCCATAGTCAGGAAACCATGACTATCTGTTGATCAACGAGCTAGTCAACTAGAGGCTTACTAGGGACATGTTGGTGTCTATTATTCACACATGTATTATGATTTCCGGATAACACAATTATAGCATGAATAAAAGACAATTATCATGAACAAGGAAATATAATAATAATGCTTTTATTATTGCTTCTAGGGCATATTTCCAACATATATGAGTATGCAGGCTTCGCTGTTGGCCTCTGCCGCACTTACTGCGGAGGTCACCACATTAAAGGAGGACCTCAAAGGGTCCAAGGACGAGCTCGGCCTTGCCAAGAGGCAGCTTGAGGAGAACAAAGGTAAGTAGTACCTAATCTATGGATATATATAAAAAGAATGCGATTGCAAAAATAACAGGATCATCGTAAATTTGCCAGGGGCCACGACCAGAGGTGGCGAACCTGAAGCAAGCGCTATCCAAGGCCGAAAACGAAGCGGCCAAGGAGCGCACCGAGCGGGGAAGGCATGAGGCACGGGTGGGCGAGGTGCAGCAAGAGCTCCACGCTCTCGTGACAAAGCACGAGGCGTTGGAGCTTGACTTAAAGACGTGAGAGTCCGAGCTTGCCGCAGCCCTCGAGAGCGCAAAGAGTGCCAAGGCCGAAGCCCATAAGGCCCTCCAGGAGATTGATGCAATGAAGAAGATAGCGGCGGGTAAGGCATTCTATATGCAAAGCAAGCATGTGAGAGTGAATTACTTGTTACTTACCCGAATCCGGAGCTCTCCAGGAGCATTCGCAGATTTGCCCCGCAGCGTGTCGGATGTCGCACAGTTTTACCAGGCCGAGGAGGGAAGCTCAATGGAGAAGCTCTTCTGGTCTCAGTATACTGGGACCGAACACCCGATGCCTTTGAGCGACCAGCTGAAGCAACTGGTCGAGCTACACAAGGCGGCCGAACAGGCCATGCGGGGCTTTATAGTCCGGATGTGGCCTGGCGATGCCCTTCCCAATAGCTACTTCGGCCTGGTGAGGCGGCTTGTGGATGCTTGCCCACGGCTTCAAGTCATCAAGCGGTCCATCTGTATCGAAGGTGCACGCTGGGCTTTCGACCGTGTGAAGGTGCAATGGGCCAAGATGGACGCCGTGAAGCTGGTGAAAGAAGGGCCGCCTCAGGGCAAGGAGCATCGCCACCCCGAGATGTACTATGAGGGTGTCCTGAAGGGTGCTCGTCTCGTAGCGGACGAGTGTACGAAAGATATAATATTCGAGTAAACTCACTCGTGCAATCCTGTATTTATGAAAACTTGTTCATATGCGCTGTGCAACGCTTGTTTGAATTTAAAATATTACCTTCTGTTCGGTTGTTTATCAAATCTGAGAGATGGCTAGTCCTCGGCTTCTGCCCCCACGCCACGAGTGCTGGGGTGTTCGGGATAAACCTGAGCACTCTTGTTCCCATTGTTGGGTCCTTCGAGGGAGGTGCTCAGCACAACGAACAAGGCAATCAGACTATAATGCGTTATCACTCTCACTTAGCCATAGAATTCTATAATTTTAAATTTCGGCGAAGACCCTACTATTCGGAAGGCCGAATTCGGGGCGCGATACACGACTTAAGCCGGACAGGGCCGACTCCTCGCTCTAAGCGGCATAAGTCTTTAGGGACTCGAAGACCTCTTGAATAGCGACCAGTCTCTCGCCTTATCATGACAGTCAGTTTTAGCTTTCTCTACTGAGGTGCTTAGCCCAGCAGAACCGGGGCACAATCCCAGTAGTTCTCCCAGTGCTACCTTAGCCAATATAGCGGAACGTAAGGTACCAAAACATGGGAGCCGGGCAAACCCAACTATTGTAATGCCCTCGATGTGGCTATATCTCCCACGTGTCAAAGCACGACTTAGAGGCATAACCGCATTGAAAGCAATGTCGCAAGTGAGGTAATCTTCACACAACCCATGTAATACATAAGGGAAAGAGATACATAGTTGGCTTACAATCGCCACTTCACACAATACATGAATAAAGCATTACAACATCCAAATACAATCAAGGTCCGACTACGGAACCAAAATAAAAGAAGAACCCCAAATGCGACAAGGTCCCCGATCGACCCCAACTGGGCTCCACTACTGATCAACTAGAACGAAACAACACAAAGGACAAGATCTTCATCGAGCTCCTCCTTGAGCTTGGTTGCGTCATCTGCACGGACTCATCGGCACCTGCAAGCTGGTTTTGGAAGTATTTGTGAGTCACGGGGACTCAGTAATCTCACACCCTCGCGATCAAGACTATTTAAACTTATAGGAAGGGTAAAAGGTATGAGGTGGAGTTGTAGCAAGCGACTAGCATATACGGTGGCTAACCTATTCGCAAAAGAGAGCGAGAAGAGAAGGCAAAGCACGATCGAGAAACTATGATCAAGAAGTGATCCTAGAACAACCTACGTCAAGCATAACTCCAACACCGTGTTCACTTCCCAAACTACGCCGAAAAGAGACCATCATGGTTACACACGCGGTTGATGTATTTTAATTAAGGTCAACTTCAGGTTTTCTACAACCGGACATTAACAAATTCCCATCTTCCCATAACCGCGGGCACAGCTTTCAAAAGTTCAAATCCCTACAGGGGAGTCCCAACTTAGCCCATGACAAGCTCTCACGGTCAACGAAGGATATACCTTCTCCCGAGACATTCCGATCAGACTCGGTATCCCGGTTCTACAAGACAACTTCGACAAGTTAAAACAAATCCAGCAACACCGCCCGAATGTGCCGACAAATCCCGATAGGAGCTGCACATATCTTGTTCTCAGGGCACACTCAGATGAGCAGTCGGTACAACTAAAACCAAACCTCGAGTTTCCCCGAGGGGGCGTTGCACAGGGCTCTAGTTTGGACCAACACTCAGAGGAGCACTGGTCCGGGGGTTTAAATAAAGATGACCCTTGAGTCCGCGAAACCCAAGGGAAAAAGAGGCTAGGTGGCGAATGGTAAAACCAAAGTTGGGCATTGCTGGAGGAGTTTTATCCAAGGTGAACTGTCAAGGGGTTCCCATAATAGCCCAACCGCATAAGGAATGCAAAAATCCGGGAACATAACACCGATATGACGGAAACTAGGGCGGCAAGAGTGGAACAAAACACCAGGCATAAGGCCGAGCCTTCCACCCTTTACCAAGTATATAGATGCATTAATTAAATAAGATATATCGTGATATCCCAACAAGTAACCATGTTCCAACAAGGAACAAACTTCAATCTTCACTTGCAACCAACAACGCTATAAGAGGGGCTGAGCAAAGCGGTAACATAGCCAAACAACGGTTTGCTAGGACAAGGTGGGTTAGAGGCTTGGTTCAAACAATATGGGAGGCATGATAAGCAAGTGGTAGGTATCGCGGCATAGGCATAGCAAAAGAGCGAGCAACTAGCAAGCAAAGATAGAAGTGATATCGAGGGTATGATCATCTTGCCTGAAATCCCGCAAGGAAGAAGAACGAGTCCATGAAGAATACAAACGGACGTAGTCGAACGGATCCTCACAACACGACGTTATCGGAACCAACCCGAAGAAGCAACACCGGAAAGAAGCAAACAATCATGGTAAACAACCAACACATAATCATGTCATGATGCACAATCACGTATGATGCATGTCCGGTTTAAAGAGGGCATGGCATGGCAAAGTGCACAAGCAATCCTACAAATTAAGTGGAGCTCAATATGGAACGAGTTGCATATTGATGGAACACCACATTAATTATTTAGTTCGATCTTGTTTATGTACCCAACAATATTAAATGTTGATTAACATGGCAAGAGGGTGAAGCAAAGAAAAACTACCTATCTAGGCAAGTTTAAATGAGTCCGGAAACAACGAACAACAATTCCGGTAAATCCCCATGTGCATATATTAGGTTTGGTCATGTTCTGCCCTAAACACAATTTTAGGGTTGTTAAACATGCAAAGTGAGTACACCATGTTAAACTAGGCATTTTTCTACCCCATTTACATATAAAGTTTATTAGGTTTGGAGCTACGGTTATTTAGTTATGAATTAAAGCATTTTAACATGACATAGAGCACAAATTAATCAAACAACATTTTAAACATGTTAAACCTGGATGAAAATGGCATAATATGAAACTAGATGAAATTCTAGTCATGTTTCATATATAACTTATTTTAATCCGATGCACGGTTAATTAGATATTAAATTCATGAACTCTAGGGACTTTTCTGCAAAACAACCGTCTCGGGAATAATAACTAAATTCGTTCCATGGGAAAAAAACAAGATTCGGGCCGCATCTAAGATCTGGCCCAATAGGAGGATAGTAACAGGGGCGCTGGGGTGTGCCTCACCCATGGGCCAGGCCCAGCTTGCGGAGAGGGAGAGGCCAAGGTAGGTCTCCTTGCCAGCAGCAGGCCGGCTGGGAGCTGGGCTTCGAGCGCGGCTGGAGGTCGACCCGCTCGGACAGGTTGACGACACGGTCAACCAACACGCGGTTGACTGGCCTCGCTCGACGCAGCGGCAGCGGTCAGAGGAGGCGTCGAGCGGGACTTGCAGCGGCGGGGCAGGGGAACGGCGGCCAGGAACAGACGGGGACAAGCGGGATACGGCCACGGGGGCGCCGGATCTGACCGGAGGCGAGACGGAGGCGACCCACAACGAAGCTTGGGGCGGCATCCATGGCGCTTTGGTTCAGAGAAGCAAAGAGCAGTTTCAGAGATACGGAAAAAGAGATAGGATGCAGAGACGGATAAGGAAAAGGGACGGCCGGAGGTGCTGTCCTGGGTGCGACGGAGTCCGGCGAGGACGAGGGCTGGAGTAGGGCGCCAGGGGTACGCTGCTTAGAGCTGCTCCGGTGACCTGCGACTCGCGGACACGGCTGAAGCGGGCGCTCCGCTCGGGAAGAAACGCTGCTCGATCCACATGAGAGGAGGGCGAGCGGGGAGGCCGGGCATGGTCGGGGTGGCCGGCGTGCTGGAGAGAAGCTACGGCGATGTGGTCAGGGACATGGGGTGACGGCGGCGCAGAATGATGAAGGCGGCGGAGGCAAGGCGTGGAGCTCCTCGTCTCCGCGGAGGTGCTCTAGCACGAGCAGATTGAGCGTTCCCTGCTCGGGGATGCAGCTGCTGGCTCCTGTGGGCGTGGACGACGACGGCTGCGGGCGGCCGGATGCGTCCAGGAGCTAGAGGACGAGGCAGGAGGAGCTTGGGGAAGGAGACCGAGGAAGGGGATGTTGGTTGGCCTGATGGGGAAAGCGAGGAAGGAGGAGGCGGCTTCAGTTGGCTGGTGGATCGGGGTGGATCCCGATGGGTATGGTGAGAAAAGTGGCGGTGGCGGGTGAGGGGATGGATGGGACAAGTGCCCTAGGTTTTAGGGTTTTGACCATATTTAGACTAGGGAGGATATATATATAAGGAAAGAGGGGGAGTTTAGGGGCTAATCCGTCCCTCCGATCGTAATCGGACGGTCGGGAAAAATAGGCTAGGGAGCCCAATTAACAAAATGGAGATGTTTTGTAGATGTTTGGGGATGTTCCGGACCCAACGGTGGCGAGAGTCCGGGTCGGGTTCGGGACAACTTTCGGACACGCACGAGGGGGGGCTGCGGGCTGACGAGAGAGGTAAGGTTGGACCTGGCGGTAGGTAGTGAACTGTGTAGGCGGTCTCGAGCTGAGAGAAGAGAATAGAGGGAGGCCCGGCGACTGTTTCCGGAGACCGAAAATGTCCGACGTTAGACCGGCTATACTGCCTCTACAGTTTAACGGTTGGGCTATCAAACGAACTCCGAATGCGATGAAACTTGACAGGCGGTCTATCTAGACTATAATAAGACCACACGCCAACTTTCAACCCAATCTAAGAACATTTTCCGGCCACTTATAAAATACTATTTCGGACATGCCGCGGGCGCGTGCAAGTGTGGTTGGGCTCAGAACGGACAACGGAGAGAGCTCGAAGAACCCGGATGAATGCAAGTTTTAAAACATGATGATGCAATGCACATGATGACATGATAAGATGCAACACGCAAGCAAATGACAAGGCAATAACAACGAATAACTGGAAGACACCTGGCGCATCGGTCTCGGGGTGTTACAACTATTGACCCAAGACATGATTCGGAGCTGATGCATATAATGCTATAAGTTCGGGGTGCCGCACTGTCGAAAGTGTTCGGACTTCTCATGCCGTATTATGAGGTATGCTTAAGCCCCAAGCGTATTGGCCGTACCAGAGTGTACGGGTGTTGGATGTCATGAATGAACACACACACACACACACACACACACACACACACACACACATATATATATATATATATATATAAAAGAAGAATGCAATAATAGTCTTAACGCTATGCATTTTTTATTCAAAAAGGTGCGTTAAAGCAGAATGATACAAGTAGTGTGATAAGCAAAAAGTAGGACTGTTTGACATGTCCCTTCCAAGGTCAAGCTGAGGAATAGTATTAAAACAAATATTTCACTCGTTATCATAATCCACCTGGGAGTTCCGTGGTGTGACATAGCTTTCTGCCTCCTTGGTTGCTGCATCATGTGTTCGGCACGCTGCCGGATAGGGTTTTCGAAGATTAAAGTCTTGAAAGAGAAAAATAACAAAGCGGGAAGCCCCTAGTGCGGTTTAAGCCGCAACTTGGGGTGTGCCACCGTCGTGCCCCCCTCCCCGCCTGTGCCCATGGTATTTTTAATGCGTAATTATGTACGCGTGGCACGGATTTCGCCATTTGGCTAGGGCCGGGGTGGGGGCCGCATTGCTATGCGATCTCGGGATGTGCCAGGCGGTCCGGCTGCCGATTACTCCGGGCGCGCTTGAAGTTGTCCGGGTCCTTAATCGCCGAACTAGTGGATTGCCTTAAGAGGCTGCTTTGCGCTTCTGCTGCGAGGGCTGCAGTGTGCTCCTCCGTGTGGAGAGAGCGCTCTGTGTTTCCATTGACTGTGACGACCCCCCGAGGCCCTGGCATCTTGAGCTTGAGATATGCATAATGCGGTACCGCATTGAATCTTGCAAATGCGGTTCGCCCGAGCAGTGCATGGTAGCCACTGCGGAACGGGACTATGTCGAAGATTAACTCTTCGCTTCGGAAGTTATCCGGAGATCCGAAGACCACTTCCAGTGTGACTGAGCCTGTGCAATGGGCCTCTACACCTGGTATGACGCCTTTAAAGGTCGTTTTAGTGGGTTTGATCCTTGAGGGGTCTATACCCATTTTGCACACTGTGTCCTGATAAAGCAGGTTCAGGCTGCTGCCGCCATCCATTAGGACTCGAGTGAGGTGAAATCCGTCAATGATTGGGTCTAGGACCAGTGCGATGAATCCGCCGTGATGGATGCTAGTGGGGTGGTCCTTGCGATCGAAGGTGATCGGACAGGAGGACCATGGGTTGAACTTGGGGACGACTGGCTCCAACGCATATATGTCCCTAAGCGCACGCTTCCACTCCCTCTTGGGGATGTGGGTTGCATATATCATGTTCACCGTCCGCATTTGTGGGGGGAACCTCTTCTGTCCTCCGGTGTTCGACTGCCGGGGCTCCTCCTCGTCATTGCTATGTGACCCCTTACCTTTGTTTTCAGCATTTAACTTGCCGACCTGCTTGAACACCCAACAGTCCCTGTTGGTGTGGTTGGCTGGCTTGTCGGGGGTGCCGTGTATTTGACACGAGCGATCGAGTATACAATCCAGACTGGACGGGCCTGGAGTGCTTCTTTTGAATGGCTTTTTCCGCTGACCGGGTTTAGAACCTTTGAATCCGGCATTGAGTGTCGTATCCTCGATATTGTCGCTGTTACTGCGGCGCTTATGCTTGTTGCGACGTGACCTGCCATTGCCGTCCTTGGTATCTGAAGTACCATGGTTCGTTGATATGTTATTACTGCGAGCCAGCCAGCTGTCTTCTCCCGCGCAAAAGTGGGTCATGAGTGTCGTGAGGGCTGCCATAGATTTCGGCTTTTCCTGACCAAGGTGCTGGGCTAGCCACTCGTCGCGGATGTTGTGCTTGAAAGCTGCTAGGGTCTCTGCATCCGGACAGTCGACGATTTGATTTTTCTTTGTTAGGAACCGTGTCTAGAATTGCCTAGCTGATTCCTCTAGCTGCTGAATTATGTGGCTCAAGTCATCGGCGTCTGGTGGTCGTACATAAGTGCCCTGAAAGTTGTCGAGGAATGTGGCTTCCGGATCTTCCCAACAGCCAATGGACTCTGCTGGCAAGCTGTTGAGCCAATGCCGAGCTGGTCCTTTGAGTTTGAGTGGGAGGTATTTGATGGCGTGTAGGTCATCACCGCGGGACATGTGAATGTGCAGGAGGAAGTCCTCGATCCACACCGCAGGATCTGCTGTGCCGTCGTATGATTCTATATTTATGGGTTTGAAACCCTCTGGGATTTGATGATCCATTACTTCGTCTGTGAAGCATAAGGGGTGTGCGTCGCCTCTGTACTGGGCTATATCGCGCCGCAGCTCGAATGAGTCTTGTCCGCTGTGTTCGGCCCGGCCGGACTTGCTTTTGCTATATCCAGCGTGACGATTATCGTCTCGCATAGTGGCGCGCCCTCTTGATCCGTAGATCGATCTTGCATATTTTGCTTTGTCCTCCAATACGTCTCACAGGTCTGGCGTATTTCCCCTTGCCTTTTTATTTGAATGACGTCGGGGTGCATGCTGAGCTTTTGGCTGGAATATCTCTCTGTCGCGGCCACGAGGTGGCCGATCAGCCGCGTCGTACGCCAGGGATGTAGGTTTCGGTGCTTCCTCCTCCAGTCGGGGTAGCAACCTGTACTTTAGGTAACTCTTGGAGGGGCATTCGAGTTTGTACTCCTCGGCCGCCAGGACTTCAGTCCATCTGTCAGCTAGCAGATCTTGATCAGCTTGAAGCTATTGCTGCTTTTTCTTAAGGCTATTTTTCGTGGCTATCAACATGCGCTTGAAGCGCTCTTGTTCGACGGGATCCTCTGGCATGGCGAATTCGTCGTCGCCGAGGCTTGCCTCGTCTTCGGAGGGAGGCATGTAATTATCATCCTCCAGCTCTCCATCTGCCGCTTTCTCAGGAGAGCTGGCTCCTCCATCCTCTTGCTCTAAATCTTGTTGGAGGGGATTGTTGTTGTCTTCGGCATTGTCCGAAGTGCTATTATCTCCGGTGCCGGTATCACCACTTTTGCCTTGGCGGGACTTAGAGCGGCGCCACTAACGCCGGCGCTTGGGTTGCTTCTTGGAGGGGTCATCCTCCATTGTCTCGTTGCCATTGCCTTCTTTGGGTGTGTCCACCATGTATATATCGTATGACGAGGTGGCTGTCCAGTGCCCTGTGGGCAGTGATTCCTCTTCGACTCCCGTATCATCGTCCATACCGTCGATGTCTTCGGAGTCGAAGTCGAGCATGTCGGTTAAGTCATCGACAGTGGCTACTAAGAGGGTGGTGGGTGGGCGGCGAATTTCTTCGTCATCCGCATCCCAATCCTGCCGAACATAGTTCGTCCAGGACTCTCCTGACGAGGAGAGAGACCTTAATGAGTTCATTATGTCACCAAAAGGCGAGTGCTGAAAGATATCCGCGGAGGTGAACTCCATGATCGGCGCCCAGTTGGAATCGACAGGCACGGGCGCAGGCGGCTCGGAGTCCATGGCCGGAGAAGGATCCGACAGTTTGCCAACACGGCTCTCGTGAAGGGTAAGGTCGATATTCGGCTCGATCGCCGCTGAGGGTACGACCTCCGTGACGGGGTCCATCCACCCGTCTATGGATGGCGCAACTGGCTCCGAATTGAGGCTCGGAGCGGCTACCGGTGCGATCTCTTGAATATGGTCCGATGATAGAGCTAAATCGTACTCATCGTGACCGCGCGGCGCACAAGGCAGGCGCTCGAATCCGTCAAAGATCTAGTCTCCGCGGATGTCGGCCCTGTAGTTTAAGCTTCCAAACCTGACCTGGTGGCCAGGGGCGTAACTTTCGATCTGCTCCAGATGGCCAAGCGAGTTGGCCCGCAGTGCGAAGCCGCCGAACACAAAGATCTGTCCGGGGAGAAAAGTCTCACCCTGGACTGCGTTGCTATCGATGATCGTAGGAGCCATCAAGTCTAACAGCGATGACACAGAGGAACTCTCAATGAAAGCACCAATGTTGGTGTCAAAACCATCGGATCTCGGGTAGGGGGTCCCGAACTGTGCGTCTAAGGCGGATGGTAATAGGAGGCAGGGAACACGATGTTTTACCCAGGTTCGGGACCTCTTGATGGAGGTAAAACCCTACATCCTGCTTGATTATTCTTGATGATATGAGTATTACAAGAGTTGATCTACCACGAGATCGGAGAGGCTAAACCCTAGAAGCTAGCCTATAGTATGATTGTATGTTGTCCTACGGACTAAAACCATCCGGTTTATATAGACACCGGAAAGGGCTAGGGTTACACAAGGTCGGTTACAAAGGAGGAGATATCCATATCCGTACTACCTAGCTTGCCTTCCACGCCAAGTAGAGTCCCATCCGGACACGAGACGAAGTCTTCAATCTTGTATCTTCATAGTCCAACAGTCCGGCCAAAGGATATAGTCCGGCTGTCCGGAGACCCCCTAATCCAGGACTCCCTCACCCTCTCTCTCCATCCTCCCTCTCTTTCTCTATTTGCCTCTTTTTGCTCGTTTCTTGTTTGCTTGTGTGTTGGATTGCTTGCTTGTCATGATGGCTCAAGATAGTACTAAATTGTGTGACTTCACCAATACCAACAACAATGATTTCCTTAGCACTCCGATTGCTGCTCTTACCAATACTGAATATTGTGAAATCAATGCTGCTTTGTTACATCTTGTCATGAAAGATCAATTCGCCAGCCTTCCTAGTGAAGATGCCGCTACCCATCTGAATAGCTTCGTTGATTTATGTGATATGCAAAAGAAGAAAGATGTGGATAATGATATTGTTAAATTGAAGATATTTCCTTTTTCGCTTAGAGATCGTGCTAAAGCTTGGTTTTCGTCTTTGCCTAAAAATAGTATTGATTCATGGAATAAGTACAAAGATGCTTTTATCTCTAAGTATTTTCCTCCCGCTAAGATCATCTCTCTCAGAAATGATATTATGAATTTTAAGCAACTTGATCATGAACATGTTGCACAAGCTTGGGAGAGGATGAAATTAATGATACGTAATTGCCCTACACATGGTTTCAATTTGTGGATGATTATACAAAAATTTTATGCCGGATTGAATTTTGCTTCTAGAAATCTTTTAGATTCGGCCGCGGGAGGCACTTTTATGGAAATCACTTTAGTAGAAGCTACTAAACTCCTAGATAATATTATGGTTAATTATTCTCAATGGCACACTGAAAGATCTACTAATAAGAAAGTACATGCGATAGAAGAAATTAATGTTTCGAGTGGAAAGATGGATGAACTTATGAAATTATTTGCCAATAAAAGTGTTTCTTCTGATCCTAATGATATGCCTTTGCCTACTTTTATTGAGAATAATAATGAATCTATGGATGTGAATTTTGTTGGTAGGAATAATTTTGGTAACAGCGCGTATAGAGGAAACTTTAATCCTAGGCCATATCCTAGTAATTCCTCTAATAATTATGATAATTCCTACAACAATTCTTATGGAAATTATAATAAGTTGTCCTCTGATTTTGAATCTAATATTAAAGAATTTATTACTTCGCAAAAGAATTTCAATGCTTTGATTGAAGAAAAATTGCTTAAGATTGATGAGTTGGCTAGGAACGTTGATAGAATTTCTCTTGATGTTGATTCTTTCAAACTTAGATCTATTCCACCTAAGCATGATATTAATGAGTATCTCAAAGCCATGAGAATTTCCATTGATGAGTGCAAAGAAAGAACCTCTAGGATGCGTGCTAAGAAAGATTGTTTTATAAAAGCGTGTTCTTCTAGTTTCCATGATAATAAAGATGAAGATCTAAAAGTTATTGATGTGTCCCCTATTAAATCTTTGTTTTGCAATATGAATCTTGATAATGATGGGACTGAATATGATCCACCTTTACCTAGAAGGCGTTCCAAGAATTCGGAGTCTTTAGATCTTGATGCTAAAATTGTTAAAAGTGGGATTGAAGAAGTCAAAACTTTAAATATTAATGAACCCACTATTTTGGATTTCAAGGAATTTAACTATGATAATTGCTCTTTGATAGATTGTATTTCCTTGTTGCAATCCGTGCTAAATTCTCCTCATGCTTATAGTCAAAATAAAGCTTTTACTAAACATATCGTTGATTCTTTGATGCAATCTTATGAAGAAAAACTTGAGTTGGAAGTTTCTATCCCTAGAAAAATTTATGATGAGTGGGAACCTACTATTAAAATTAAAATTAAAGATCATGAATGCTATGCTTTGTGTGATTTGGGTGCTAGTGTTTCCACTATTCCAAAGACTTTGTGTGATTTGCTAGGTTTCCGTGATTTTGATGATTGCTCTTTAAACTTGCACCTTGCGGATTCCACTATTAAGAAACCTATGGGAAGAATTAATGATGTTCTTATTGTTTCAGATAGGAATTATGTGCCCGTAGATTTTATTGTTCTTGAGATAGATTGCAATCCTTCATGTCCTATTATTCTTGGTAGCCTTTCCTTAGAACGATTGGTGCAATTATTGATATGAAGGAAGGAATATTAGATTCCAATTTCCGTTAAGGAAAGAGATGGAGCACTTACCTAGAAAGGAAATTAAATTACCTTATGAATCTATTATGATAGCCACTTATGGATTGCCTACCAAAGATGGCAATACCTAGATCTATCCTTGCTTTTATGCCTAGCTAGGGGCGTTAAACGATAGCGCTTGTTGGGACGCAACCCAATTTTATTTTTATTCCTTGCTTTTTGCTCCTGTTTAGTAATAAATAAATAATTTATCTAGACTCTGTTTTGGTTGTGTTTTTTGTGTTTAATTAGTGTTTGTGCCAAGTAGAACCGTTGAGAAGACTTGGGGAAAGTCTTTTTAATCTTGTTGTAAAAAACAGAAACTTTAGCGCTCACGAGAATTGCTGCCATTTTTATTTTGAAAGTGCTATTTAGTTAATTCTATTTTCAGATGATTAATAGATAAATTCCTCACGTCCATAAATTTATTTTAGAATTTTTGGGGTTCCAGATCTTGCATTAGCTACAGATTACTACATACTGTTCTGTTTTTGACAGATTCTGTTTTTCGTGTGTTGTTTGCTTATTTTGATGAATCTATGGCTAGTAAAATAGTTTATAAACCATAGAGAAGTTGGAATACAGCAGGTTTAACACTAATATAATTAAAGAATGAGTTCATTACAGTACCTTGAAGTGGTGTTTTGTTTTCTTTCGCTAACGGAGCTCACGAGACTTTCTACTTTAAGTTTTGTGTTGTGAAGTTTTCAAGTTTTGGGTAAAAGATTTGATGGATTATGGAACAAGGAGTGGAAAGAGTCTAAGATTGGGGATGCCCATGGCACCCCAAGATAATATAAGGACACCTAAAATCCAAAGCTTGGGGATGCCCCGGTAGGCATCCCCTCTTTCGTCTACTTCCATCGGTAACTTTACTTGGAGCTATATTTTTATTTACCACATGATATGTGTTTTGCTTGGAGCATCTTGTATTATTTGAGTCTTTATTTGTTAGTTTTACACAATCATCCTTGCTGTACACACCTTTTGAGAGAGTGACACATGATTCGGAAATTGTTAGAATACTCTATGTGCTTCACTTATATCTTTTGAGTTATATAGTTTTTGCTCTAGTGCTTCACTTATATCTTTCAGAGCACGTCAGTGGATTTGTTTTATAGAAACTATTGTTCTCTCATGATTCACTTAGATTATTTTGAGAGTCCTACAAAACAGCATGGTAATTTGCTTTAATTATGTTAGGCATTCAAGATTAATAAAAAATTTCTTATGAGTGTGTTGAATACTATGAGAAGTTTGATACTTGATAATTGTTTTGATATATGGAGATGGTAATATTAGAGTCATGCTAGTCGAGTAGTTGTGAATTTGAGAAATACTTGTGTTAAAGTTTGTGATTTTCGTAGCATGCACGTATGGTGAATCGTTATGTGATGAAGTCAGATCATGATTTATTTATTGATTGTCTTCCTTATGAGTGGCCGTCGGGGACGAGCGATGGTCTTTTCCTACCAATCTATCCCCCTAGGAGCATGCATGTAATACTTTGCTTTGATAACTTGTAGATTTTTGCAATAAGTATATGAGTTCTTTATGACTAAGGTTGAGTCCATGGATCATACGAACTTTTCTTCCTTCCACCATTGCTAGCCTCTCTAATACCGTGCACCTTTCGCCGGTATCATACACCCACCATATACCTTCCTCAAAACAGCCACCATACCTACCTATCATGGCATTTCCATAGCCATTCCGAGATATATTGCCATGCAACTTTCCACCGTTCCGTTTACTATGACATGTTCCATCATTGTCATATTGCTTTGCATGATCATGTAGTTGACATTGTATTTGTGGCAAAGCCACCGTTCATAATTGTTTCATACATGTCACTCTTGATTCATTGCATATCCCGGTAAACCGCCGGAGGCATTCACATAGAGTCATATTTTTTCTAAGTATTGAGTTGTAAGTAAATAAAAGTGTGATGATCATCATTTTTAGAGCATTGTCCCAAGTAAGGAAAGGATGATGGAGACTATGATTCCCCCACAAGTCGGGATGAGACTCCGGACGAAAAAAAGAGGCCAAAGAAGCCTAAATAAAAAAAAGAGGCCATAAAAAAGAGAAGGCCCAAATAAAAAAATATGAGAGAAAAAGAGAGAAGGGACAATGCTACTATCCTTTTACCACACTTGTGCTTCAAAGTAGCACCATGATCTTCATAATAGAGAGTCTCCTATGTTATCACTTTCATATACTAGTGGGAATTTTTCATTATAGAACTTGGCTTGTATATTCCAATGATGGGCTTCCTCAAAATGCCCTAGGTCTTCGTGAGCAAACGAGTTGGATGCACACCCACTTAGTTCCTTTTGTTGATCTTTCACATACTTATAGCTCTAGTGCATCCGTTGCATGGCAATCCCTACTCACTCACATTGATATCTATTGATGGGCATATCCATAGCCCGTTGATACGCCTAGTTGATGTGATACTATCTTCCCCTTTTTTTTGTCTCCTCCACAACCACCATTCTATTCCACCTAAAGTGCTATGTCCATGGCGCATGCTCAAGTATTGCGTGAACATTGAAAAAGTTTGAGAACACCAAAAGTATGAAACAATTGCTTGACTTGTCATCGGGGTTGTCCATGATTTAAATACTTTGTGTGGTGAAGATAGAGCATAGCCAGACTATATGATTTTGTAGGGATAACTTTCTTTGCCCGTGTTATTTTGAAGAAACATAATTGCTTAGTTAGTATGCTTGAAGTATTATTATTTCTATGTCAATATTGAACTTTTGTCTTGAATCTTTCGGATCTGAATATTCATACCATAATTAAAAAGAATTACATTGAAATTATGCCAAGTAGCATTCCACATCAAAAATTCTGTTTTTATCATTTACCTACTTGAGGACGAGCAGGAATTAAGATTGGGGATGCTTGATACGTCTCCAACGTATCTATAATTTTTTATTGTTCCATGCTATATTATATTCTATTTTGGACATTATTGGGCTTTATTATACACTTTTATATTATTTTTGGTACTAACCTATTAACCAGAGGCCCAGCCCAGAATTACTGTTTTTTTGCCTATTTTAGGGTTTCGCAGAAAAATAATATCAAACGGAGTCCAAACGGAATGAAACCTTCGGGAACATGATTTTTGGAATGAACATCATCTAGAGGACTTGGACCCTACGTCAAACAGTCAATGAGGAAGACACGAGGTAGGGGGGCGCGCCTTCCCCCCCAGGCGTGCCCTCCACCCTCGTGGGCCCCCTGTTGCTCCACCGACGTACTCCTTCCTCCTATATATACCTACGTACCCCAAACTACCAGATCGGAGCAAAAACCCTAATTCCACCGCTGTAACTTTCTGTATCCACGAGATCCCATCTTGGGGCCTTTTCCGGAGCTCTGCCGGAGGGGGCATCGATCACGGAGGGCTTCTACATCAACACCGCAGCTCCTCCGATGAAGTGTGAGTAGTTTATTTCAGACCTACGGGTCCATAGTTATTAGCTAGATGGCTTCTTCTCTCTTTTTGTATTTGAATACAAAGCTCTCCCCCTCTCTCGTGGAGATCTATTCGATGTAATCTTCTTTTGCAGTGTGTTTGTTGAGATCGATGAATTGTGGGTTTATGATCAAGTTTATCTATGAACAATATTTGAATCTTCTCTGAATTATTTTATGTATGATTGGTTATCTTTGCAAGTCTCTTCGAATTATCAGTTTGGTTTGGCCTACTATATTGATCTTTCTTGCAATGGAGAAGTGCTTAGATTTTGGTTCAATCTTGCGGCGTCCTTCCAAGTGACAGTAGGGGCAGCAAGGCACGTATTGTATTGTTGCCATCGAGGATAACAATATGGGGTTTATATCATATTGCATGAGTTTATCCCTCTACATCATGTCCGCTTGCTTAAAGCGTTACTCTGTTCTCTTGAACTTAATACTCTAGATGCATGCTGGATAGCGGCCGATGTGTGGAGTAATAGTAGTAGATGCAGGCAGGAGTCGGTCTACTTGTCTCGGACATGATGCCTATATACATGATCATACCTAGATATTCTCATAACTATGCTCAATTCTGTCAATTGGTCAACAGTAATTTGTTCACCCACCGTAAATACTTATGCTCTTGAGAGAAGCCACTAGTGAAACCTATGGCCCCCAGGTCTATCTTCCATCATATTAATCTTCCAATACTTAGTTATTTCCTCTGCCATTTATTTTACTTTGCATCTTTTATTTCTCTTTATCATAAAAATACCAAAAATATTATCCTATCATATCTATCAGATCTCACTCTCGTAAGTGACCATGTAGGGATTGACAACCCCTTATCGCATTAGTTGCGAGGATTTATTTGTTTGTGTAGGTGCGAGGGACTCGTGTGCGGCCTCCTACTGGATTGATACCTTGGCTCTCAAAAACTGATGGAAATACTTACGCTACTTTGCTGCATCACCCTTTCCTCTTCAAGGGAAAACCAACGCAGTGCTCAAGAGGTAGTATTGTTCTTACTTGAACAAACCTCCTACTTATGATTAACCCTCCCACAAGAATCCGCAACTACGAGAAAAGTATTAAGAATAAATTCTAACCATAGCATTAAACTTTTGGATCCAACCGGTCCCTTACAGAATAGCGCATAAACTGGGGTTTAAGATTCTGTCACTCTCGCAAACCATCATCTAATTGCTACTCCACAATGCATTCCCTTAGGCCCAAACATGATGAAGTGTCATTTAGTCGACGTTCACATGACACCACTAAGGGAATCACAACATACATAAAATCAAAATATCGAACACATATCAAGTTCACATGATTACTTGCAACATGATTTCTCCCGCGACCTCAAGAACAAAAGTAATTACTCAAAAATGATAAACATGCTCAAGATCAGAGGGGTATTAAATAGCATATTGGATCTGAACATATAATCTTCCACCAAATAAACCATATAGTAATCAACTACAAGATGTAATCAACACTACTAGTCACCCACAAGCGCCAATCTATAGTTCCGGTAACAAGATTGAGAACAAGAGATGAACTAGGGTTTAAGATGAGATGGTGTTATTGAATATGTTGATGGAAATTGCCCTCCCCAAGATGGGAGACTTGTTGGTGATGATGATGACGATGATTTCCCCCTCCGGGAGGGAAGTTCCCCCGGCGGAATCGCTCCGCCGGAGGGCAAAAGTGCTCCTACCCAAGTTCCGCCTCGAGATGACGACGCTCCGTACTGAAAGTACTCCCCTTATTTTTTAGGTCAAAATGGCTTATATACCAGAAGATGGGCACCAGAGGTGGGCCTGGGTGAGCACAACCCACCAGGGCACGCCTGGGATCCCTGGCGCGCCCACGTGGGTTGTGCCCACCTGGCGGGGCTCCTCTGGTAGTTATTTGCTCCAATAATTCTTAAGTATTGCATAAGAAATCCTCGTGAAGTTTCAGCTCTTTTGGAGTTGTGCAGAATAGGTAGCCTGGCGTAGCTTTTTTAGGCCCAGATTTCCAGCTACCGGAATTCTTCCTCTTTGTGTATATATTGCATATTATGAGAGAAAAGGCATTAGAATTACTTCAAAAGGCATTATTATGGATAAAAACATTATAAATAATAGTAGGAAAACATGATGCAAAATGGATGTATCAACTCCCCCAAGCTTAGACCTCGCTTGTCCTCAAGAGAAAACCGAAATTGAAAAACATGTCCACATGCTTTGAGAGAGAGGTGTCGATAAAAACAAAATACGGACATAGAAGCATCATGTTGATTATTATAACAGCAATAACATTAAACATAGGACTCTCATCATAGAACTTTTATCATATACTTCTCATGAATAAGTAACAATTCATCACACAATCGAAGTATGAAGCAAAAACTCTATTAAAAACCAACAAACTATGTTCTGAGTCAACTTTGCAACTAAAATTCATTATCTTTTCAGGAAGGGTCACGTATCGGAGCCTTTGGGCAAGTCCACATACTCAACCATCATATAGTCTTCTATGATTGCTAACACTCACCGCGTACACATGAGCAAAACGTTTCAACCAAACACATAGAAAGATAGGGGCTTATAGTTTCGCCTCCCAATATATTGACCTCAAGGGTGATGTCAACAGTAATAACTCATGCTATATATATTCAACTGGACATATGTGCCTAGATCTTTCCTCACCACATGATGCTTGCCAAAGGAGAAAAATAAAAAGGAATAGAAGGAAAACTTTGACTTTTTGCATTAAAGTAAATACATAAAAGTAAAAGATAGGCCCTTTGCAGTGGGAAGCAGAGATTGCCATGCACTTATTTGTTTGTACGCTCAACCCCTTAGTGCAAAAGAAATTCACGTTACATTGCCCCTTGTGATAGAGACCTTTATTATGCAGTCTATCGCTTTTATTCTTCACCATCACAAGTTCGTGCAACGCTCATTTTTCTCTTGCACTAAATGATCTCACACTTTAGAAGCAATTTTATTGCCTTTTTGCACCGATGACAACTTACTTGAGGGATCTTGCTCAATCCCTAGGTAGGAATGGTGGACACTTGAAAATAAGATTTGGGTTTAAGGGTTTTTGGATGCACAAGTCGTATCTCTACTTAGTGCGGAATTTTTGGCTAGCAAAGATAGGGGCAAGCACCACATGTTGAAGGATCTATGACAATATGACTTCTATGTGAATATAAACAAACATAAATCATAAAGTTGTCTTCCTTGTCCAACGTCAACCATTTTGGCATATAATATTTTGATGAGGGCTCACAATCACAAATGATTTCTAGGATAATATATTTATATGTGAATCTTCTCTTCCCTTATTAATTCTTTCATGAGTTGCATCATTGACTAATGCTATGTTTGTCAATCTCTAATAAAATTTTCTACTTATACTTTTCCTTATGTGGTTCCATCACCTACCATAGGATTAGTATATAATCTTTTCTTTATTTATTTTGTTTCTATTTTTCTTTCTTTTTTCTTTTCTTTTATTTGCAATATGAAAGTAAAGAAAGCAAAAACTCAAACTAAACTTTTATTATATAACTTGCACATGATTACAAGGATAGATCACCAAGAAAACTCTCAAAGAAGAAGGGATCGAAATAACTTTTATTCATAGAAAGCAAAAGATCGAACTAAAGCAAGTAAAAGTAATAAGATAGTGGGATGATACGATACCGGGGCACCTCCCCCAAGCTTGGCGGAAACCAAGGGGAGTGCCCATACCCGATACTCAGTTCTGCTTTGATGGTGAAGATGATGATGGTGGTGATGAAGTAGTATTATCCAATATAACCATGAGTAGATCCTTCAAACCTTGAATCTTCCGAAGAGCTTTATGAATTAATTCACTGTTTTTCTTCACCTCAGCCATTATGTATTTATTCTCAGGGCCAGGTATGTCCCAGTTGGACGGTATGTGCCTACAAGCAGTGTTCTCGAACCCATAATTGTGAATCAAATTATGAAAATTGTTATGATGTAACCTGTGTAAGGGCCTCCTTGGTGGGAGCTCTTCTTGCACTTCCAGGCTCGCTTGATTGTTCGATGATCCCATGGCTTGATGAGGATCAGGGTGAGTAGAGATGCCAGCTAGTGTACCCCTCTCGGAGGCCGGAGGGTGAATCCCAAAGGGACTTACCTCTTCTTCCTCCATAGCAACCTCTTCAGCTTCATCCCTCCTTAGATCTTCCTGAACCGACCTTATGTCTCCTTCTCCATTGTTGAAGGGTGAGGAAGACATGACATTGGTCTAGTTGAATCTATCAGAAAACAGCAAGAAAAGAGAACAGAGAATTTCTCCGCGATACGGTGATCAAAGGGTTCCGGAAGTATAGATAGATTTTTTTATCTTGGTGGACAAGCATACGGTAGAAAAATGGAGTCCGGAAGGTGTCCCAGGTAGGCACAATCCACCTGGGCGCGCCAGGCAAGCCTGAAGCGCCTTGGTGTCTTGTGCCCACCAGGGGACGCTTCCTGGAAGTTTCTTTATTTCCAAAATTTTTAAATATTCCAAAACTGATAAAAAATATTTTTGCGGATTTTTTGGAGTCTGTTTACTTACCATATCACGTACCTCATTATTTTCATGATTCTGGAGTGTTCCGGAAGGACTCTTTTATGTGTTCTTCCGGTGTCAAAGTTTGGATAACATTACTTTCAACATTAATAGGCGTACCTGATATATAATGCTTTATTCGTTGCCCATTGACAACCTTCGTGTTAGTACCTTCAGAATTATTTATTTTGATGGCTCCAGACTGGTAAACCTCCTCGATAACATAGGGGCCTTCCCATTTTGAAAGGAGTTTTCCTACAAATAATCTGAAATGAGAGTTGTACAAAAGAACATATTCTCCGACTTTAAACTCACGCTATTGAATTCTTTTGTCATGCCATCTTTTTACTTTTTCTTTGAATAATTTTGCATTTTCATAAGCTTGGGTTCTCCATTCATGTAAAGATATAATATCAACTAACCTCTTTTCACCAGCAAGTTTGAAATCATAATTGAGCTCTTTGACGGCCCAATATGCTTTATGTTCTAACTCAAGAGGCAAATAACAAGCTTTTCCATAAACCATTTTATAAGGAGACATACCCATAAGATTTTTATATGCTGTTCTATAAGCCCAAAGTGCATCATCTAATTTCTTAGACCAATTCTTCATGTACCTATTAACAGTCTTTTGCAAATTTAATTTTATTTCCCTATTGCTAAGTTCAACTTGACCACTATACTGAGGATGATAGGGTGATGCAATTCTATGGTTAACATCATACTTGGCAAGAATTTTACGGAAAGCACCATGAATAAAGTGTGCGAAACATTAGTCATTAAATATCTAGGAACTCCAAACCTTGTAAAATAACTTCCTTAATCATTTTAATAGAGGTGTTGTGATCAGCACTACTAGTTGGAATAGCTTCTACCCATTTAGTAACATAATCAACAGCAACCAAAATATGTGTATACCCATTAGAGGAAGGAAAAGGTCCCATGTAATCAAATCCCCAAACATCAAATGGTTCAACAGCAAGTGAATAATTCATAGGAATTTCTTGACGCTTACCGATATTACCTATTCTTTGACATTCATCACAAGATAGTACGAACTTACGGGCATCCTTGAAGAGAGTAGGCCAATAAAATCCAGACTACAATACCTTATGAGCAGTTCTATCTCCAGCATGATGCCCTCCATAAGCTTCGGAGTGACATTTCCGTAGGATCTGTCCCTGTTCATGCTCAGGTACACAACGTCTAATAATACCATCTACTCCTTTTTTATAAAGATGTGGGTCATCCCAAAAGTAATGTCTTAAATCATAGAAGAATTTTTTTCTTTTGTTGGTAAGTAAAGCTAGGTGGTAAATATTTAGCAACAATGTAATTAGCATAGTCAGCATACCAAGGAGTACTGTGAGCAACATTTATTGCAGCTAACTGCTCATCAGGAAAACTATCATCAATATGTAGTGGGTCATCAAGCACATTTTCAAGCCTAGATAAATTATCAGCTACTAGGTTCTCAGCTCCTTTTCTATCAATGATATGTAAATCAAATTTTTGTAAGAAGAGAACCCATTGAATAAGTCTAGGTTTAGCATCTTTCTTTTCCATAAGATATTTAATAGCAGCATGGTCTGTGTGAACAGTTACTTTGGAATCAACAATATAAGGTCTAAACTTGTCACAAGCAAACACCACTGCTAAGAATTTTTTTCCAGTAGTAGCATAGTTTCTTTGAGCACTGTCTAGAGTTTTACTAGCATAATGAATAACATTCAGTTTCTTATCATCTCTTTGTCCTAGAACAACACCAACAATATAATCACTAGCATCACACATAATTTCAAAAGGCAAGTTCCAATCAGGTGGTTGAACAATAGGTGTAGAAATTAAGGCTTTCTTGAGTGTTTCAAAGGCTTCTAAACAATCATCATAAAAAACAAAGAGAATATCCTTTTGCAAGAGACTAGTGAGAGGCCTAAACATTTTAGAAAAGTCTTTGATAAATCTTCTATAGAAACCAGCATGACCTAAGAAACTATGAATACCTTTTATATCTTTAGGACATGGCCTCTTATCAATTGCATCAACGTTAGCTTTGTCCACTTCAATACCTCTTTCAGAAATTTTATGACCCAAGACAATGCCTTAATTAACCATAAAGTGGCACTTCTCCCAATTCAAAACAAGATTTGTTTGTTCACATGTCTACAAAACTCAATCAAGATTGCTTAAACAACCATCAAAAGACTTCCCATAAACAAAGAACTCATCCATGAATTACTCCAGAAGGCATTATTTTGGATAAAAACATTATAAATAATAGTAAGAAAACATGATGCAAAATGGACGTATCAACTACCCCAAGCTTAGACCTTGCTTGTCCTTAAGTGAAAAAACGATATCTAAAAACATGTCCACATGCTTAGAGAGAGAGAGGTGTCGATAAAAACAAAATACGAACATAGAAGCATCATGCATATTATTATAACAGAAACAAACTATATTATAGAACTTTTAATATGAAACTTTATCAAACAACTTTTATCATATAACTTCTTATGAATAAGTAACAATTCATCACAACATCGAAGTATAAAGCATAAAATCTATTGAAAACCAACAAACTATGCTCTTAGTCAACTTTGCAACTACAATTCATCATCTTTTCAGGAAGGTTCACATATCGGAACCTTTTGGCAAGTCCACATACTCAACCATCATATAGTCTTCTATGATTGCTAACACTCACCGCATACAAATGAGCAAAACGTTTCAACCATACACATAGAAAGCTAGGGGCTGATAATTTCTCTTCCCAACATATTCACCTCAAGGGTGATGTCAACAATAATAACTCATGCCCACCCATATTCAACTGGATATATGTGCCTAGATCTTTCCTCACCACATGATGCTTGCAAAAGAGATAATAGAAAGGAACTGGGAAGAATACTTTGACTCTTGCATAAAAGTAAATACATAAAAGTAACAGATAGGCCCTTCACAGAGGGAAGCAGAGGTTGCCATGCACTTTTTGGTTGTATGCTCAATCTCTTAGTGCAAAAGAATGTCACATTATATTGCCCCTTGTGATAGCAACCTTTATTATGCAATCTGTCACTTTTATTATTTTGCCATCGCAAGTTCATACAATGCTCAATTTTCTCTTACACTAAATGATGTAACACATCTAGAAGCAATTTTTATTGCCTTATTTCATCGATGGCAACTTACTTGAAGGATCTTACTCAATCCACAGGTAGGTATGGTGGACTCTCAAAATAAGATTTGGGTTTAAGGGTTTTTGGATGCACCAGTAGTATTTCTACTTAGTGTAGAATTTTTGGCTAGCAAAGATAAGGGGCAAGCACCACATGTTAAAGGATCTATGACAATATAACTTCTATGTGAATATGAACAAACATAAATCATTATGTTGTCTTCCTTGTCCAACGCCAACAATTTTGGTATAATATTTTGATGAGGGCGCACAATCATAAAAGATGTCCAAGATAGTGTATTTGCATGTGAATATTCTCTTCCCTTATTAATTCTTTCATGAATTGCATCATTGAGCAATGCTATGTTTGTCAATATCCAATAAATTTTACTACTTATACTCTTCCCTATATGATGTCATTACTTACCATAAGATAGTATATGATATTTTTCACTTATTTTCCTTTCTTTTTATTGGAACATGAAAGTAAAGAAAGAAAAACTCAAACTAAACTTTATTATATATTTCGCACCTGATTACAAGGATAGAAAGATCACTAAGAAAACACTTGAAGAAAGATCAAACTAAATCTTTCTTCAACTAAATCAAAAGATAACTAAAGATCGAACTAAGATAAATAAAGGAAAAAGATAGTGGTGGTGATACGATACCAGGGCACCTCCCCCAAGCTTGGCACAAGCCAAGGGGAGTGCCCATACCCTAAAATCAAGTCTCCTTTAGTGATGAAGAACGTGGTGGTGGTGATGAGGTAGTAGCGGGTTTGTCCTTCAGGCTCAAAAGATACTCCAATCTTTGGATAACGCTCTAGAGGGCAATGATGTGCTCTTGCAATAAAATATTTTCACGGGTGAGATATTTGTTTTGAACACAAACCGTTTCAATGATCCTAAAAGCTTCAATCTTAGTGGGAGTGAGATATTCATAGTATGGTTGAAGGATATCTTCTTATTCTTCCTCCGGGGGCAGGGTCTGCTCTACAGCTGGAGTTTGATCTCCAGTAGATTCCTTGATCTTCTCCTCCTTGAAGGCTTCTTTTGGTTCTTCTCTCTTCAATTAAATCTCCATCAACCAAGCATCCTCTTCTACGTTGTTGGAAGGAGAGGAAGACATGATTGTTGGGGAGCGTAGCATGCAATTTCAAAAAAATTCCTACGCTCACGCAAGATTTATCTAGGAGATGTATAGCAACGAGACGGGGAGAGTGTGTCCATGTACCCTCGTAGAACGAAAGCGGAAGCGTTTGACAATGCGGGTGATGTAGTCGAACTTCTTCTTGTTTCGACCGATCAAGCACCGAATGTATGACACCTCCGAGTTCTGCACAAGTTCAGCTCGATGACGTCCCTCGAACTCTTGATCCAACAAAGTGTTGAGGGAGAGTTTCGTCAGCACGACGGCTTGGTGACGGTGATAGTGAAGTGATTCGCGCAGGGCTTCGCCTAAGCACTACGACAAATATGACCGGAGGCGTAAACTATGGAGGGGGGCGTCGCACACGGCTAGGAATCAATGTTGTGTGTTCTAGCGGTGCCCCCCACATATATATATATATATAGGTGGGAGAGGGAGAGGGGTTGCGAGGGGCGCCCCAAGTAGGAGCAATCGTACTTGGGTGCCTCCTCCAAGTCGGCCTCCCCCCTTCCATATCCATCGGAGGGGGAAGGAAAGAGAGGGGGAGGGGAAGGAAAGGGGGAGGCCGAATCCTCCCCTTTCCTTCTCCCTTCCTTTCCCTCCCTTCTCCTCCTATTCAGCCTATAGGGGGCGCACCAGCCCTTTTGGGGATGGTCTATCCAACTCTTGGCCCATTAGGCCCATATAGCTTGCCGGGGGTTGCCCGGAACCCCTTCCGGTGACCCAATACGTACCCGGTACCCCAAGAACACTTCCGGTGTCCGAATACTATTGTACTATATATGAATCTTTACCTCTTGACCATTTCGAGACTCCTCGTCATGTCCATGATCTCATCCGGGACTCCGAACAACATTTGGTCACCAAATCACATAACTCATATAATACAAAACCGTCATCGAACGTTAAGCGTGCGGACCCTATGGGTTCGAGAACTATGTAGACATGACCGAGACACCTCTCCGGTCAATAACCAATAGCGGAACCTGGATGCTCATATTGGTTCCCACATATTCTACGAAGATCTTTATCGGTCGTACCGTAATGACAACATACGTTATTCCCTTTGTCATCGGTATGTTACTTGCCCGAGATTCGATCGTCGGTATCTTCATACCTAGTTCAATATCGTTACCGGCAAGTCTCTTTAATCATTCGTAATGCATCATCCCGCAACTAAATCTTTAGTCACATTGCTTGCAAGGCTTATTATGACGTGCATTACCGAGAGGGCCTAGAGATACCTCTTCGATACTCAGAGTGACAAATCCTAATCTTGATCTATGCCAACCCAACAAACACCTTCGGAGATACCTGTAGAGCATCTTTATAATCACCCAGTTATGTTGTGATGTTTGATAGCACACAAGTTATTCCTCCGGTATTCGGGAGTTGCATAATCTCATAGTCAAAGGAATATGTTTAAGTCATGAAGAAAGCAATAGTAATAAAACTTAACGATCATTATGCTAAGCTAACGGATGGGTCTTGTCCATCACATCATTCTCCTAATGATGTGATCCCGTTCATCAAATGACAATACATGTCTATGGTTAGGAAACTTAACCATCTTTGATTAACGAGCTAGCCTAGTAGAGGCTTACTAGGGATACGGTGTTTTGTCTATGTAACCACACATGTATCAAGTTTTCCATTAATACAATTCTAGCATGGATAATAAACATTTATTATGATATAAGGAAACATAAAATAACAACTTTATTATTGCCTCTAGGGCATATTTCCTTCAGTCTCCCACTTACATTAGAGTCAATAATCTAGTTCACATCGTCATGTGATTAACACGAATAGTTCACATAACCATGTGATTAACACCCATAGTTCACATCACCATGTGGCCAATACCCAAAGGGTTTACTAGAGTCAATAATCTAGTTCACATCGCCATGTGATTAACACCCAAAGAGTACTAAGGTGTGATATGTTTTGCTTGTGAGAGAGGTTTAGTCAACGTGTGTGACACATTCAGATCCGTATGTATTTTGCAAATTTCTATGTCTACAATGCTCTACATGGAGCTACTCTAGCTAATTGCTCCCACTTTTAACATGCATCCAGATTGATACTCAGAGTCATCCGAATCAGTGTAAAAATCTTACATTAACGTAACTCTTCACAACAAACTCTTTCTCACCTCATAACCGAGAAATATTTCCTTAGTCCTCTTAGGTAACTAATGATAACTTTGACCTCTGTCCAGTGATCCACTCCTGGATCACTATCGTACCCCCTTGCCAAATATTACCTATTCTTTGACATTCATCACAAGATAAGACAAACTTACGGGCATCCTTGAAGAGAGTAGGCCAATAAAAACCAGATTGCAATACCTTGTGAGTAGTTCTATTTCCCGCATGATGCCCTCCATATGCTTTGGAGTGACATTTCTGTAGGATTTGTCCCTGTTCATGCTCAGATACACAACGTCTAATAATACCATCCACTCCTTTATAAAGATGTGGGTCATCCCAAAAGTAATGTCTTAAATCATAGAATAAATTTTTTCTTTTGCTGGTATGTGAAACTAGGTGGTATGTATTTTGCAACAATATAATTAGCATAGTCAGCATACCAAGGAGTGTTATGAGAAACATTTATTGCAGCTAATTGTTCATCAGGAAAACTATCATTAATAGGTTTTGGGTCATCAAGAATATTTTCTAACCTAGACAAGTTGTCAGCTATGGGGTTCTCAGCTCCTTTCCTATCAGTGATATGTACATCAAATTCTTGTAACAAGAGAATGCACCTAATGAGTCTAGGTTTAGCATCTTTCTTTTCCATAAGATATTTTATAACAACATGATTAGTGTGAAAAATTACTTTGGAATCAACAATATAAGATCTGAATTTATCACAAGCAAATACAACTGCTAAAAATTATTTTTCAGTAGTAGCATAGTTTCGTTGAGCACTGTCTAGAGTTTTACTAGCATAATGAATAACATTTATTTTTTTATCAACTCTTTGTCCTAGAATATCACCAACAACATAATCACTAGCATCACACATAATTTCAAAAGGCAAGTTCCAATCAGGTGGTTGAACAATAGGTGTAGAAGTTAAGGCTTTGCTAAGTGTTTGAAAGGCTTCTACACAATCATCATAAAAGACAAATGGAACATCCTTTTGTAGAAGATTTGTACGAGGCCTAGAAATTTTAGAGAAGTCTTTAATAAACCTCCTATAGAAACCAACATGACCAAGGAAACTACAAATACCTTTAATATCTTTAGGACATGACATTTACTCAATTGCATCAACTCTTGCTTTATCCACCTCAATACCTCATTCAGAAATTTTATGTCCCAAGACAATACCTTCATTAAGCATAAAGTGGCACTTCTCCCAATTCAAGACAAGATTAGTTTGCTCGCATCTCTGCAAAACTCTATCAAGGTTGCTTAAGCAATCATCAAAATAAGTTCCATAAACGGAAAAAGCATGCATGGAAACCTCAACAATCTTTTCACAAAAGTTAGAGAATATAGCGGTCATACATCTTTGAAAGGTAGCAGGTGCATTGCATAAACCAAAAGGCATATGTATATAAGCATAAGTTCCAAAAGGACAAGTAAAGGTGGTTTTATCTTGATCGGGTTATGAAACAGGTATTTGAGAAAAACCAAAATATCCATCCAGAAAGCAAAAAATGTGTGTGCTTTGATAATCTTTCTAGCATTTGATCAATAAAAGGCAAAGGGTAATGATTTTTTCTAGTTGCTTTATTTAATTTTCTAAAATCAATTACTATTCTATAGCTAGTGACAATTCTTTGTGGAATAAGTTCATTCTTATCATTAGGAACAATAGTGATACCTCCCTTCTTAGGGACACAGTGAGTGGGACTTACCCATCTACTATAAGCTATGGGATAGATTATACCTGCTTCAAGAAGCTTTAATATATCAGTTCTTACCACTTCTTTCATTTTAGGATTCAACCGTCGTTGGTAATCAACAACGGGTTTAGTATCAGGTTCCATATTAATCTTGTGCCGACATAGAGTGGGACTAATGCCCTTAAGATCATCAAGAGTATATCCAATAGCAGCTCGGTGCTTCTTCGGAATTTTCAATAATCTTTCTTATTCATGTTCTGAAAGGTTAGCACTAATAATGACAGGATATATCTTTTTCTCATCAAGATAAGCATATTTCAAAGTGTCTGGTAATTGTTTTAATTAAAACACAAGATCACCCTTAGGTGGAGGAGGACCCCCTAGAGTTTCAATGGGAAAATTGTGTTTAAGTAGAGGTCGTTGTTCAAAGAATATTTTATCTATTTCATTTCTTCCATGCATATGCATATCATTTTCATGGTCAAGCAAATATTGTTCTAGTGGATCAATAGGAGGCACGACAATAGAAGCAAGACCAGTTATTTCATCTTTACTAGGTAATTATTTTTTATGAACACTGGTATGCGTCGGTGCTATACAAACGGTTTTTAACCCCTTTCCGTGACGTCATTTGGAACCGTTGCCTAGTGAGTGACGGCGATAGGGGGGTCCTTCCCACACGACCCAGAAACCGTCGGGGATATGCCCTCCCGGCACACACACTCGGCAAAATGAGGTCGTGTGCAACCGGCGAGCGCTCAAATGCAGTAATACATATAGTAGAGGTAAAAATACAATTATACAAGCGAAATTGTTTCCGGTCGCAAGTACATCCCACACAGTCAGTCCCCGCTAAATGCTTATGTTTGTATGTACATCTCACATAGTCGCTCCAAGGAAAACGTTTCCATTCACAGGTACATCACACACAATTTTCTCCATTAAATCGTTTGTAATAGCTTCGCCATTGCACACGATATGAAAAAAATTATCGTTTGTGTTATTGAATGGATCACACATGGTGCATAGAAGAAACTGTGTGGCAAAGGCTGTCCATCACACATAGTTTTTATGTGGTCAATGTTTGCGCAAGGTGGCCTAACGCAAATAGTTTTCAAGAGAAGGTCGTGTGTCATTATTCATTGATCCAGCACGGTTTATTCCTAGAAACTGTGTGTGTTGCCTAAGGTCATCGCCCACGGTATTTTCTTAATAACCGTTTGCAATAGCAAAACCCAATTAGCAGGCTAATTCACCATTAGCAGGCTAATTGCCCTATTATTAATAATCCATTTATTAATCTAATTGACATTCATATTAAGCACATAATATATTTAATTTCCATATTAAGGAAGCGGGACTTCATAATTGTAATACATCAGAGTACAACACGATATAGCTTCAGCACTCAGCTACCCCATTACACAACTGCACCAGCACTAAGTTTCACATGCAACATGTAGAACCTTTAAAAATTAGCATCATAGACGGTATATAGACAGATGCATCTCATATGGAAAACTACTAAAGCGGAAGGCGAATATTGAGCCTTCATTCATGTCGAAGGTCTTTGTAGCTTTAGGCCAATGCGTGTGGATGATTGACCGTCCATCCTTCGTCCTCTTCAGGAACACTTCAATATTGAACCGTGGGTGTTGTATGAAAATGTAACATCCCAAAATTCTAAATTTTGGAATGTTATATTAAATAAATAGATTTGTTTGATTGTGGTGTGGTTGCTTGTGTGAAATTGAGTGAAATTCAAAACTTTCTGAAAGTTAAATGAGAGGGAATAAAATGACTTTCCCAAAACTTCCACCTTGCTTTCTGATCTCCAAGAATTTAAATTTATTTCATCACAAAACCCTAGAGAGAAGATGACATGACTTCTTCCATTTAAATAAATGAAAAGGGTTGTTGAAAATGTTTGAATTTTATTTGGAAATATTTCAAATTTAGAAACTTTAAGCAACTCAATGACTTTCATGAGAGAAGATAAAATGACTTCTTCAAAACATATGAAATATGAGTTGAAAGTTTAAATGAATCAAATTTAAAGTCCCTTTGAAATTATTTTTAATTTGGAGTTATTTGGGTTTTATTCAAATTATTTTTCTCCAAAAATAAAATAAATGGAAAATAGGGTAAAATGATTCCCTACATCAGAAAATTGGAGAGAAATAATTCTGAAATCATTTTGGTATTTCTACAATGATTTTTATTGGGTTTTATTGTAGAAGTAGCACTGTTTGAATTATTTTGATTTTATTTGACACTAGAAAAATGTTCAAGTTATAGAAAATCTTTTTCTGAAAATTTCGGTATATAATATGCCTATATATAATTTTACTTTTATATTCGTTATTTTTTTCCTTTTCTGTTTCTAAAAAAATAGCGCGTGCGCCTGGAAACTAACTGTCGCCCACGTGCGCAGCATAGTGGCATCGGGCGCCCATCATTTTCTTCCTTCTCTCCTACATGGGCCAGGCCCAACCAGCCTTTTTTTTATTTGACCGAATTTTGTTTTAAGAAAACTACAGCGCGCAGGGCCGGGGCGAATTTTTAGCCCATGATCTTTTTTCAAATTTCATCTACATACGTATATGTTTAGTCCCACATTGCCTAGCCTTTGACCCCTAAACCTCTTTTTCACCTATAAATATAGACCCATAGAGTCTCCAAAAATCATTCGATTCGGGTTGAATTAATATTTTGGTTTGACTAGATTTATTAAAGAAAAACATTTTTCTCCTCTCCGGCGGGACTTCTGGAAATTGTCTCCTCTTTTCGAAGTCGTCTTTTCTCTACCTTATAAAGGTATTTTTCTTCATTTTCTTTTTATACTTCCATAGTTTATTATTTTCTAGAATAATAAGGTAGAATAATTAGATTATCAATTAGTCTCTGTATTTATACATTAGACCTAGAATTCTTTTAGCCATATCTATTTTTCCTCCGTAAAACAGCTTGGCCCTGATTTTTCAAATAACCATAAATTTTTACTCGTTCATCCAAATTAGATGAAACCAGCGCCTATAGTTTTGTCTTGTTTTCACCTATCCAGTGAACCTGTCGCATCAACTTTTTGAAATTTTCAAATTTGTTCAGATTCATGTTCAAACTTCTTTTGATCATAACTTGAGTTTCGTAACTCTGATTGAGTTGATTCTTTTTGCAAATCGAAGCTCTTGACCTAAATTTTTTGATAAGGCCAAATTCACATAATTTTGGTACTATTAGAAATTGTTTTATGTTGCAAGAGTTATTTGTCTCTTTTCGAAGTTTTCCGAGATCTTTTCTTCAATTCTTTTGCATGAGTGCTTATGTACGCAATTGCTTGCTTACGATAAATTGACCGGAGTGTGACGAGTAGAACTATCAGGAGTTATGGGTGCGAATCATATTCATCAACAGTACGAGGGAGTTCACACTTTGATCATACTTTCATACCCAGTTTTTATGCATTAGTTTCACCCTCAAACATTGCATGGTTAGGAATTGATAACATGTGGGTGTTGGGAAGTAGTTTATGAGGTAGGAACCTATTGTCCTGCATCCAAACCTTGGGAGTTACTTTTATGTTATGCTCATACTGCTATGCTATGCTCATAGACGTGGATTGGCTTGAGAGAATTCATGAAAGATGTGAGAGTTTATTGTTAACTAAGGTTTAACTTAAGGTGGCTACTTTAATACACATCTGGGTGGATTGGTTGGGGCACCTTGGGGATATACCAGTGGAATTGCCCGCGCACCTGGAGAACCTAGTGCTTTCCCAAGGGGATCCCGGAGTACCCGTGTGATCACCCTATGGAATGCCACCCAGGTTCAAAGGGATCATAAGATTATTCATGCTAGAAAGTTCCGTGTGCAGCCACAAGCTATTATGGGCTCTAGCATTGACCTCTTCTAGTGGTAGGCTAGAAGATGTAGGGGATGTTGGTTGGTACTGTCTACCCGGGGTTAGAATTAATGCTTCTGAAAAACTGTGTCTCGGTCACCCGTTTCTCAAACACCTTGTAGTGCGAGAAATCCAACGAAGGAGATCGAATCTTGTGGGGAAAAGTGTGCAAACCTCTGGAGAGTGTAAAAACTAATCATGGTTAGCCGTGTCCCCGGTTATGGACATCTTGAGTATCTGATTCTTGGATTATCATGTTGATCTCATCACTTTACTTAATTAAATTGTTGGGTTATAATTATTACTTTGGGATTGAGTTGGAGGAACCTTCTCGATGTTTTCAACCAACTTTGTAATCAAATAAAATATATTCCTTTGAGGTAGGGAAAAAATGGCTTTATGCAAAAATTAAACTTAGAGCTTTCCACCAGCCAAATATGCATGTAGTGATAGCTATTATTCATCATTATCCTATGGTGTGAATTTTCTAGTACATTGATACGTCTCCAACATATCTATAGTTTTTGATTGCTCCATGCTATTATATTATCTGTTTTGGATGTTGATGGGCTTTATTTTACACTTTTGTATCATTTTTGGGACTAACCTATTAACCGGAGGCCCAACCCAAATTGCTGTTTTTTTTGCCTATTTTAGTGTTTCGCAGAAAAGGAATATCAAACGGAGTCCAAATGGAAAGAAACCTTCGGAATATGATTTTCTCAACAAACGCGATCCAAGAGACTTGGAGTGGGCGTCAAGAAACAATCAAGGAAGCCACGAGGCAGGGGGCATGCCTACCCCCCCGGGCACGCCCTCCACCCTCGTGGGCCCCTCGTTGCTCCACCGACGTACTTCTTCCTCCTATATATATCCACGTACCCCCCAAACATCCAGGAGCACCACTGTCGGTGTCAAAACCGGCGACTCTCGGGTAGGGGGTCCCGAACTGTGCGTCTAAGGCGGATGGTAACAGGAGGCAGGGGACACGATGTTTTACCCAGGTTCGGGCCCTCTTGATGGAGGTAAAACCCTACCTCCCGCTTGATTATTCTTGATAATATGAGTAGTACAAGAGTTGATCTACCACGAGATCGGAGAGGCTAAACCCTAGAAGCTAGCCTATGGTATGATTGTATGTTGTCCTACGGACTAAAACCCTCCGGTTTATATAGACACCGGAGGGGGCTAGGGTTACACAAGGTCGGTTTCAAAGGAGGAGATATACATATCCGTATTGCCTAGCTTGCCTTCCACGCCAAGTAGAGTCCCATCCGGACACGGGATGAAGTCTTCAATCTTGTGTCTTCATAGCCCAATAGTCCGGCCAAAGGATATAGTCTAGTTGTCCGGAGACCCCCTAATCCAGGACTCCCTCAGTAGCCCCTGAACCAGGCTTCAATGACAATGAGTCCGGCGCGCAATGTCGTCTTCGGCATTGCAAGGCGGGTTCCTCCTCCGAATACACCACGGAAGAGTTTGAATACAAGGATAGTGTCCGACCCTGCAAAATAAGTTCCACCATAGAGAGAATAATATTTCGACAAATCTAATCTGCTGACACGTTTCAGTAGCATGATATCACGCCACGGCCCGGTAATCATCTGAACCGTTTTTTCTTTAACCAGCCCCGCACATAATGCAAGGCGGTTTCTTGACACGTCTTGTCAAAGCAGAGATCGTGTTCCCCTTATCACAGGATTCTCATCAATACAAATGTGGGTAACCCAACCGCGCCATCAGTTACGGCACTTGGGGGGATAAGCGAGTTTTACCAGGCTTGTGCCATAGTTTTGTCCGCCCTTATAAAGGGATAAGGTCTCAGCTTTTTGTACCCACGCCTTCTTCCTCCTTGCTCATCCATTCTCGCGCACTCGAGCTCCAGCGCCCAAGTCCACATCCTTCTCCTCAACTCTCTCCAAACATGTCCGGAGCAGGAGGCAGGTGGATGGTCTCCTCCGTCACGGAGGGACACATCAAAAAACTACGTGGGGCCGGATACTTAGCCGCGGATATCGCGCACCGGCTGCCAGCCGCGGGGCAGATTGTCCCTATCCCGGAACCTCACGAAAGGGTGGTTTTCCTCCCCCACTTTGTCTGCGGACTGGGGTTTCCCCTCCATCCGTTCGTCCATGGCCTTATGTTCTATTACGGGATGTACTTTCATGATCTGGCCTCGAATTTCATCCTCAACATCTCGGTGTTCATCGTCGTGTGCGAGGCCTTTCTCCGCATCCAGCCCAACTTTGGCCTATGGCTGAAGACCTTCAATATCAAGACGAAGGTGGTTGGTGGCCAACAAGCGGAATGCGGCGGAGCCATGGTGGGCAAAATGCCCAATGTTACATGGCTCGAGGGCTCCTTCATGGAGACCATAAAGGGGTGGTAATCGGGGTGGTTCTACATCACCGAGCCGCGCGACACCAACTGGGTGGCGGCCCCCGAGTTTCGATCCGGAATCCCCACGTGGCTCACTTCCTGGAGAGAGAAGGGCCTGTCCTGGGGTTCATCGGTGGAGCTAGACGGACTCCAGAAGTGTATCCGGAACATGATAAGCAAGAAACTTAAGCTTGTCAACATAGTCCAGGTTATGCTCTTCCGCTGGATCCTCCCGTGTCAACAACGGGATTTCAACTTATGGGAGGTCGACCCGGCCTAGCACCAGACTCTAAGAGAGCTCTTCGAGACGACACATAAGGACGTCTAGAGGGTGCTGTTCAAGGGCGCCGAGGTCCCTCCTTCTCTTACCGAGGACCGCAGGCTAAGCGCGAAGTGCCCTGCGAATCCGGTAAGTTCTATACATCTGGTAGGGTGTTTATTTCCCATAGCATAACCATGTGCGGGGTCTGAGCTCCCATGCCTTTGACAGTACTGGATGGAGACATCAGAGCAGATTAACTATCCGGCCCCTCTGCCCGAAGATCCCGCAGACGCTCTCCTGACGGAGATGTGGACTTCGGCTCCTTATGAGGTGCCGGAGAAGACCAATAAGAAGGCCAAGGGAACCCGAAAGAGTTCCCGGCGCCAGGTGGTATCAGACTCATCGTCTGATAACTCCGAGGTGCACTCCTCCCGTGGAAACAAGGAGGAGGAAGATGAAGATTCTCCCCCTCCAGCCGGGGGAGACAAGAAAAGGAAGGTCGCCCCAACCGGGGAGGCCGAAGGGTCCAAGAAGGGAAGGACTCTCCTTCCGGACTGTTCCACCATCGTCGCCGATGGCGAAGACGAGTGGCTGCTCAGGGCCATGCCCCTGGCGAAGTCGTAAGTATTCAGATACCAGAGTAACTCATAGCATACTTTTGCTGCACTGCTTCTCCTAACGTCGAATATGATTATGCAGTCCGCCCCAAGCCCATATCGACGTATCATTGTCGGACGGTTCCTTGGACTCGTTGGACATTAATAGTGATACACTTCCACCCGCGTCTTCTCCTTGCCCTACGGACAATGCTGAGGTATTGTCTCAAGGGGCACCGAGCCGGGGGGAGACAGTCCCGGAGGCGCCTCAAGGCGACTTTCCGGACTCCGGGAGCAAAGGGAGCAAGGCTCCCAGAGGCTCCAAGTTCGGCCCTCAGCCGGACACCACGTCGGAACCTCCAATGGTTTCGGACTCGGGCAGGCGGCCCTCTTCCAAGAGGGGCAAGCCGCCCGTGCCGGTGACCTCTGTCCATCCAGAGGCACCGAACGAACTGTTGGGAGCGCTTCGGGGCACTTCCATCGACGAAGAGCACCACACTATTATGAGTGTGGTGATCAAGAAGGTTCAGTCCGCCTAGAGCGGACTGACTGAAGCCTGTGCCAGCCTTCTAACAGGCTTTGAGGTAAGTATTTAAATTATAGGAAAAATATTACCGCATAGACAGTAGCCCCTGATGCTCTGTTTGGCATTCACAAAGAAAAGCCGAATAGAGGATCAAATAATATCTGCAGGAGTCTAATATAAGTATGTCTATATGCATATGCAGGCTTCACTGCTGACCTCTGCCGCACTGACTACGGAGGTCGCCGCACTAAAGCAGAACCTTGAGCGGTCTGAGGAACAGCTCGGCCTTGCCAAGAGGCAGCTCGAGGAGAACAAAGGTAAGTAATGCCTTGTCCACATATATATATATATATATATATATATATATATATATATAAGATGCGATTGCGAAATGACAGGATCATCATGGATGTGCCAGGGGCACAACCGAAGTGGCGACCCTGAAGCAAGCGCTGTCCGAGGCAGAAAACAAAGTGGCCAAGGAGCGCACCAAGCAGGAAAAACAAGAGGCACGGGTGGGTGAGGTGCAGCAAGAGCTCCAGGCTCTCGTGAAGAAGCATGAGGCTTTGGATCTTGACTCAAAGACGCGAGAGTCCAAGCTTGCCGCGGCCGTCGAGAGCACAAAGCATGCCAAGGCCGAAGCCCAAAAGGCCCTCCAGGAGATTGAGGCGATGAGGAAGATAGCGGCGGGTAAGGCATTCAATATGCAAAGCAAGCATGTGAAAGTAAACTACTTGTTACTTACCAGAGTCCGGAGCTCTCCAGGAGCATTCGCAGATTTGCCCCGCAGCGTGTCGGATGCCGCGAAATATTACCAGGCCGGGGAGGGAAGCTCGCCGGAGAAGTTGTTCTGGTCTCAGTATACTAGGACCGAACACCCGATGCCTACGAGCGACCAGCTGAAGCAACTGGTTGAGCTGCACAAGGCGGCCGAACAGGCCATGAGGGGCCTTATAGTCCGGATGTGGCCTAGCGACTCCCTTCCCAACAGCTACTTCGGCCTGGTGAGGCGGCTTGTGGATGCCTTCCCACGGCTGGAAGTCATAAAGCGGTCCGTCTGCATCGAAGGTGCACGCCAGGCTTTTGCCCGTGCGAAGGTGCACTAGGCCAAGATGGACGCCGAGAAGCTTGTGAAGGAGGGGCCGCCGCAGGGAAGGAGCGTCGCCACCTTGAAATGTATTATGAGGGTGTCCTGAAGGGTGCCCATCTTGTGGCGGACGAGTGTGCGAAGGATGTAATATTTGAATGAACTCGCTCGTGTGATCCTATATTATGAAAACTTGTTGATATGCGCTATGCAATGCTTGTTTGAATTTAAAATATTACCTTCTGCGCGGCTGTTTATCAAATCTGAGAGATGGCCAGTCGTCGGCTTCTTCCCCCATGCCACGAGTGCTGGGGTGTTCGAGATAAACCTGAGCACTCTTTTTCCCATTGTTGGGTCCTTCGAGGAAGGTGCTCAGCACAACGAACAAGGCAATCGGACTATAATGCTTTATCACTCTCACTTAGCCATAGAAGTCTACAATTTTAAATTTTGGCGAAGCCCCTAGTATTCGGAAGGCCGAATTCGGGGCACTATACACGCCCTAAGCCGGACAAAGCCGACTCCTCACTCTAAGCGGCATAAGTCTTTAGGGACTCGAGACCTCTCGAACAACGAATAGCTCTCGCCTTATCATGGCAGTCAGCTTTAGCTTTCTCTACTGAGGTGCTTAGCCCAGATGAACCGGGACACAATCGCAGTAGTTCTCCCAGTGCTACCTTAGCCGATATAGCGGAACGTAAGGTACCAAAACATGGGAGCCGGGCAAACCCAACTATTGACCCAAGACATGATTCAGAGCTGATGCATATAATGCTATAAGTTCGGGGTGCAGCACTATCGAAAGTGTTCGGACTTCTCATGCCGTATTATGGGGTACGCTTAAGCCCCTGGCGTATTGGCCGTACGAGACTGTACGGGTGCTGAATGTCATGAACGAATATATATATATGTCATGAATGAATATATATATACATATATATAAGAAGAATGCGATAATAGTCTAGTCCTATGCATTGTTTATTCAAAAAGGTGCGTCGAAGCAGAATGATACAAGTAGTGCGATAAGCAAAAAGTAGGACTATTTGACATGTCCCCTCCAAGGGCAAGCTGAAGAATGGTATTTAAAGCAGGTATTTCACTCGTTATTAGAGACCACCTGGGAATTCCTTGATGCGGCGTAGCTTTCTGCCTCCTTGGTTGTTGTATCGTGTGTCTGGAATCGTACTGCCGGACGGGGCTTCCAGAGATTAAAGTCCTGAGAGAAAGAAAAATAACAAAGCGGGAAGCCCCTAGTGTGGTTGAGCCGCGTCTTGGGGCGTGCCGTAGTCGTGCCCCCCTCCCCACCTATGCCCATGGTATTTTCAATGCGTAATTATGTATGCGTGGCACGGATTTCACCGTTTGGCTGAGACTGGGGTGGGGGCCGCATTGCTATGCGAGCTTAGAACGTGCCAGGCGGTCTTGTTGCCGATTACTCCAGGCGCGCTTGAAGGTGTCCGGGTCCTTAATCGCCGAACTGGTGGATTTCCTTAAGAGGCTGCTTTGCGCTTCTGCTGCGACGGCCACGGTGTGCTCCTCCGTGCGGAGAGAGCGCTCTGTGTTTCCATTGACTGTGATGACCCCCCGAGGTCCTGGCATCTTGAGCTTGATATATGCATAGTGCAGTACCGCGTTGAATCTCGCAAATGCGGTTCACCCGAGCAGTGCGTGATAACCACTGCGGAACGGGACTATATCGAAGATTAACTCCTCGCTCCGGAAGTTATCCGGGGATCCAAAGACCACTTCCAGTGTGACTGAGCCTATGCAATGGGCCTGTACACCTGGTATGGCGCCTTTGAAGGTCGTTTTTGTGGGTTTGATCCTTGAAGGGTCAATACCCATTTTGCGCACTATGTCCTGATAAAGCAGGTTCAGGCTGCTGTCGCTGTCCATAAGGACTCGAGTGAGGTGAAATCTGTCGATGATTGGGTCTAGGACCAGTGCGGCGAATCCGCCATGACGGATACTAGTGGGATGGTCCCTGCGATCGAAGGTGATCAGACAGGAGGACCATGGGTTGAACTTTGGGGCGACTGGCTCCAATGCATATACATCCCTTAACGCACGCTTCCGCTCCCTCTTGGGGATGTGGGTTGCATATATCATGTTCACTGTCCGCACTTGTGGGGGGAACCTCTTCTGTCCTCCGGTGTTCGGCTGCCGGGGCTCCTCCTCGTCATCGCTATGTGACCCCTTATCTTTGTTTTCGGCATTTAACTTGCCGGCCTGCTTGAACACCCAACATTCCCTGTTGGTGTGGTTGGCTAGCTTGTCGGGGGGTGCCATGTATTTGGCACGAGCGATCGAGTATTCGGTCCAAACTAGACGGGCCCGGAGTGCTTCTTTTGAATGGCTTTTTTCGCTGACCGGGTTTAGAGCCTCTGAATCCGGCATTGACTGCCGTATCCTCGGTATTGTCGTTGTTGATGCGGCGCTTGTGTTTCTTGCGACGTGACCTGCCATTGCCATCCTTGGTATCCGAAGTACCATGGTTCTTTGATATATTATTGCTGCGAGCCAGCCAGCAGTCTTCTCCTGTGCAAAAGTGGGTCATGAGTGTCGTGAGGGCTGCCATAGATTTCGGCTTTTCCTGGCCAAGGTGCCGGGCGAGCCACTCGTTGCGGATGTTGTGCTTAAAAGCTACTAGGGCTTCTGCATCCGGACAGTCGATGATTTGATTTTTTCTTTGTCAGGAACCGTGTCCAGAATTGCCTGGCCGATTGTGGCTCAAGTCATCGGCATCTGGTGGTCGCACATAAGTGCCCTGGAAGTTGTCGAGGAATGCGGCTTCCAGATCTTCCCAACATCCAATGGATTCTGCTGGCAGGCTGTTGAGCCAATGCTGAGCTGGTCCTTTGAGCTTGAGTGGGAGGTATTTGATGGCGTGTAGATCATCACCGCGGGCCATGTGGATCTACAGGAGGAAGTCCTCAATCCATATCGCAGGATCTGTTGTGCCGTCGTATGATTCGGTATTTACTGGTTTGAAACCCTCTGGTATTTGGTGATCCATTACTTTGTCTGTGAAGCATATGGGGTGTGCGGTGCCTCTGTAGTGGGTCGCAACGCAGCTCGAATGAGTCTTGTCCGCTGTGTTCGGCCCGGCCGGATTTACTTTTACTGTATCCGGCGTGACGGTTATCGTCTCGCGTGGTGGTGCGCCCTCGTGATCCGTAGATCGATCTTGCATGTTTTGGTTTGGCCTCCAATACGTCTCATAGGTCTAGCGTGTTTCCTCGTGCCTTGTCATTTTTATTTGAGTGGCGTCGGGGTGCGGGCTGAGTTTTTGGCTGAAATGCCTCTCTGTCGCGGCCACGAGGTGGCCGATCAGCCGCATCATATGCTAGAGATGTAGGTTTGAATGCTTCCTCCTCCAGTCGGGGTAGCAACCTGCGCTTTGGGTAACTCTTGGAGGGGCGTTCGAGTTCATATTCCTCGGCCACAAGGACTTCAGTCCATTTGTCAGCTAGCAAATCTTGATCGGCTTGAAGCTGCTGCTGCTTTTTCTTAAGGCTATTTGCCGTGGCTATAAGCCGGCGCTTGAAGCGCTCTTGCTCGACGGGATCCTCCGGCATGACAAATTCTTCATCGTCGAGGCTTGCCTCGTCTTCGGAGGGAGGCATGTAATTATCATTCTCCGCCTCTCCATCTGCCGCTCTCTCGAGAGGGCTGGCTTCTCCATCCTCCTGCTCTAAATCTTGCTGGAGGGGATTGTTGTCGTCTTCGGCACTGTCTGGAGTGCTATTATCTCCTGTGCCGATGTCACCGCTTTTGCTTTGGCGAGACTTAGAGCGGCGCCGCTGACGTCGGCGCTTGGGTTGCTTCTTGGAGGGGTCATCCTTCGTTGTCCCGTCGCCATTGCCTTCTTTGGGTGTGTCCACCATGTATATATCATATGATGAGGTGGCTGTCCAGTGCCCTATGGGCAGTGGTTCCTCTTCGTCTCCCGCATCATCGTCCATACCGTCGATGCCTTCGGAGTCGAAGTCGAGAATGTCGGTCAAATTGTCGACAGTGGCTACTAAGTGGGTGGTGGGTGGGCGGCAAATTTCTTCATTATCCGCATCCCAATCCTGCCGAACATAGTTCGGCCAGGACTCTCCTGACAGGGAGAGAGACCTTAATGAGTTCAGTATGTCACCGAAGGGCGAGTGCTAAAAGATATCCGCGGAGGTGAACTCCATGATCAGCGCCCAATCGGATTCGATAGGCACAGGCGCAGGCGGTTCAGAGTCCGTGGCCGGGGAAGATTCCGGTAGTTCGGCGTCACGGCTCCCATGAAGGGCAAGGTCGATACTCGGCTCGATCGCTGTTGACAGTACGGCCTCCGTGGCGGGGTCTACCCACCCGTCCATGGATGGCGCGATTGGCCCCGAATTGAGGGTTGAAGCGGTTGCCGGTGCGATCTCCTGAACACTATCCGATGGTAGAGCTAAATCATGCTCATCGTGACCGTGCGGCGCACTCGGCAGGGGCTCGAATCCGTCGAAGATCAAGTCTCCACGGATGCTGGCCGTGTAGTTCAAGCTTCCAAACCTGACCTGGTGGCCAGGGGCGTAACTCTTGATCTGGTCCAGATGGCCAAGCGAGTTGGCCCGCAGTGCGAAGCCGCCGAATACAAAGATCTGTCCAGGGAGAAAAGTCTCACCCTGGACTGCATCGCTATCGATGATCGAAGGAGCCATCAAGCCTAACGATGACGACACAGAGGAACTCTCAATGAAAGCACCAATGTCGGTGTCAAAACCGGCGGATCTCGGGTAGGGGATCCTGAACTGTGCGTCTAAGGCGGATGGTAACAGGAGACAGGGGACACGATGTTTTACCCAGGTTCGGGTCCTCTTGATGGAGGTAAAACCCGACGTCCTGCTTGATTATTCTTGATAATATGAGTAGTACAAGAGTTGATCTACCACGAGATCGGAGAGGCTAAACCCTAGAAGCTAGCCTATGGTATGATTGTATGTTGTCCTATGGACTAAAACCCTCCGGTTTATATAGACACCGGAGGGGGCTAGGGTTACACAAGGTCGGTTACAAAGGAGGAGATATACATATCCGTATTGCCTAGCTTGCCTTCCATGCCAAGTAGAGTCCCATCCGGACACGGGACGAAGTCTTCAATCTTGTGTCTTCATAGCCCAATAGTCCGGCCAAAGGATATAGTCCGGCTATCCGAAGACCCCCTAATCCAGGACTCCCTCAACCACGAAAACCTAATTTCACCGCCGCAACCTTCTGTACCCGAGAGATCCCATCTTGGGGCCTTTTCTGGAGCTCCGCCGGAGGGGGCATTGATCACAGAGGGCCTCTACATCAACTCCATGACCTCTCCGGTGATGTGTGAGTAGTTTACTTCAGACCTACGGGTCCATAGTTATTAGTTAGATGGCTTCTTCTCTCTCTTTGGATCTCAATACAAAGTTCTCCTCGATCTTCTTGGAGATCTATTCGATGTAATCTTCTTTTGCGGTCTATTTGTCGAGATCCGATGAATTGTGGGTTTATGATCAAGTTTATCTATGAAAAATATTTGAATCTTCTCTGAATTCTTTTATGTATGATTGGTTTATCTTTGCAAGTCTCTTTGAATTATTAGTTTGGTTTGGCCTACTAGATTGATGTTTCTCGCAATGGGAGAAGTGCTTAGCTTTGGGTTCAATCTTGCGGTGTCCTTTCCCAGTGACAGCAGGGGCATCAAGGCACGTTTTGTATTGTTGCCATCGAGGATAAAACGATGGGGTTTATATCATATTGCATGAGTTTATCCCTCTACATCATGTCATCTTACTTAAAGCATTACTCTGTTCTTATGAACTTAATACTCTAGATGCATGTTGGATAGCGGTCGATGTGTGGAGTAATAGTAGTAGGTGCAGAATCGTTTCGGTCTACTTGTCGCGGACGTGCTGCCTATATACATGATCATGCCTAGATATTCTCATAACTATGCTCAATTCTATCAATTGCTCGACAGTAATTCGTTTACCCACCGTAATACTTATGCTCTTGAGAGAAGCCATTAGTGAAACCTATGGCCCCCGGGTTTCTATTGCGGTTTATTCTACTTTGCATCTTTATTTCTCTTTATCATAAAAATACCAAAAATATTATCTTATCATATCTATCAGATCTCACTCTCGTAAGTGACCGTGAATGGATTAACAACCCCTTTATCACGTTGGTTGCGAGGTTCTTATTTGTTTGTGTAGGTGCGTGGGACTCGAGCGTGATCTCCTACTGGATTGATATCTTAGTTCTCAAAAACTGAGGGAAATACTTACGCTACTTTACTACATCACGCTTTTCTCTTCAAGGGAAACCCAACGAAGTGCTCAAGAGGTAGCATACATTCAATGTACTGACCCTTTGTGGCTGCAACGTCTCATGTTGCAGGAATCTTACGACGAGTAAGTGATACGTTAAGGTTACGATTTCTACACTCAACTTTGCCGTTGGTGTTGATGGGAATCCACAACCTTGTTGTTACTTCCGCTATTTGGACTGAGGTAATAGTATTTACGTTACTATATACATGTGATTTACCTCTGTTATAAATCCTCGAGTACTGTGCGTGTCAGCATACCGATCCAGGGATGACACTTAAGCGTAGAGGCTTGACCGCCTAAGGTCCGGTCGCTACAAGATGGTATCGGAGCACATGTTGACTGTAAGACGTGTCCCCTAGAAACTGGCAAGCCCTTAGGAGAAGATTTTCTCTAAAACTTTATTTTCAAAAGGATCTTTTACTTCTGTTCTGAGTTTTATCAAATTTCCCCTTTTTAGTTAGACTATACCCCTTTCCCCTTTTGACCACGCGAGGATTCAACTGATGAGACCACTCCAAAAAGTACAAGATATCAGACAATTGAGACCACTTCAGAATGAAGAGGATTTTACCGTGCAATGTAAACTACAACGGTTGAAGACTCTGAAGACTAGGAGAATTTGAAGGCTCTGTAGAATTTCCAGATTTGTTTGACCTAGGAAAGCTACCCTTATGGAACTTGGCAGACTATGGAAGCTGTCAATACTCGAGATCAAGGTGTGTCGGAGAAAGACAGGAACATGGAGCGTTAAAACTCAAAGTTTTTGTCAGGAAAACCCTAAGGGAGGAGATATTAACCATGGTGTTATCGGCCGCTTATGCTATTGCCACCGTGCTGATTTAAGCATGCATTTCTTTGGAAGGATTGTATGACAAGAAGGCTTATGGGGCATCTCTCAGCAAAGGATGTAGTTTTAACCTTAGCTGGTGTATCGCCAGGATCTGGAGTACAACATGAAGAAAATTTTGATGGACCTTTAGGAAGCCGTATTTGAAAGGAAGTATTTTGTGAAGAACTCAGGACCCGGAAGCTGAAAGTAGCCAAGCTGGAGGAACAAAACCCCGGGATACCGGAGATTTGTTAGGAACTGAAGGACAGTAGTACCATGGTTTATGCCAAGGATGTTGAAACCCAGAAATTTGGAACACAACTCCAGAAATATTAAAGGATGTCACGAGAGACTCTGCACAACAGAGAAGATCTGACAAAAGAACTTGAGAAGGACAAACACGATCGGGAGAAGCCATCGGAGACATGAACAAGAATCGAAGAGTTTGGCGACGTTGAAGATTTATTGACCTTTAGAAGACCGAACCCCTGTTACAGACGTGCGTTAGATGTGACGTTTGTGGGCTGTCATTTGGTTGATGTTTTTCCGATAGCCACAAATAAAATATGTCTTTTCAAAACTATTGTTTGCATTGTGTGTATCCCTCTCTATCTCTCTTATCTCACCCCAAACCATGGACCCAATAAAGGATGAACAGAGATGAACTCATGTTTCCTAGACCGATGAGTCAATTGGAGACGGACCAATGGATTCAGAACATGGAGGATCACATGGAGAATAACCCTATAGCTGGAAAGGACATGACCGTGCATGCTCTTCAGTGCTTTGAAAGAGGTGCTGCTACTTGGTGGAGGATGTACCCAAACCATCAATGGATGGCAAGGAGTAACCACTTGGAAAGAATTTAAGTTGACTCTGTTAAAGTCTCGTCTTGTGTCCCAGAAACTGAAGCCTTATGGAAATGATATGAAGAAGCATTGTGCATGCAAGCTTTGTGGAGAAATAAGACACAACCATAAAGAACACAAGGATGAATGCCCTAATTGTGAAGGAAGTCACCCAGCTGAAGAATGCACAACTAGGCAGATTACTTGTTTCTTGTGTGAAGGAACTACCCACTACCCTGCTCAGTGTCACATTTACCCCATGGTACAAAGAACGTATAACAGAAGAAAGAAGCAATGAAAGGAGCCCTCATGGAAATTTTAGAAGAACCTGTGGTGAAGGAAGAGGTGGAGCACACACCCAAAGAAGACCCAATTAAACCATGCACCAAGTCATGCTATTCATGTGGAGAAGAAGGACACATCTCCCAAAATTGTCTGAATGGGGATCTAGTAGAATTCCCGACAAAGGAAGTAGAGTATGACCCATAGGAAATAGAAGCTCTGATTGGAACGGAAAAGTCCAGGAAGAGAAGTAGATTGGATACCAGGAAGGACCTGAGTCATATTACCTGTTTCAGGTGCAAGGAGTCAGGGCACTACTTCAACAGTTGCCCAAAAAAAGGAAGCTGAGGACCCAAGGAGGCTATGTAATCATGTGGAAACCTCGAGACATGTGAGAAGTAATATGTTTTCGTTGTAATGAAGCACGACACTTTGCCAGAGATTGTCCCAAGGAGAAGGAGACTTGTGATAATTAGTTGTGTTTGTGAGAAGTATAGTAGTAGTAGTGAGAACATTTTCCTTTATATTGAGGCATTGAATTGAGGCATGTAATGGAAGTGCAGGAGATTGTAATACTTTGAGAATCAATAAAGTTAGTATCGTGGGTACTATTTGGATTTTATGAGTTGTTACTCTATGAAGAAAGATTTTGACCATTTTTGAGGACACCTGACCTTTGGAAAGGATAATGATATTCCATGAAGTGGACTACGGGAAAAATAAGTAGGAGTTTTATCTCGATATGTGGTATACCCCAAGAATATGGAGGGATGAAGTACTATTGGATATAAAGGAGGTATAATGTTGGTAATATGGAGCAATTGTAACTTCATGATGAGTCTGAGTAATCACGTCTCAGTTTGGTACAAATAGAAGGAAGGGAGACAGTACAATTGGATGGATTTAAGAATTCTAGGAAGTTGGATGTTGGAATAATGATCAGTTGCCCCGATGATGAGTTCAAGGTTTACAAGTGAAGAGATGGGCCGTAACCCACAGGCCCCAGGACCTGTCAAGAAGCAAGCACACTCTTGCTGAAGGAAAAACCCTCTAAGAAGTTACGATTTTATTAACAGATGATCTTATAGGAGTTTACACAAAACCTGAGAGTTGTGAAGAAACGATAGATGTTTGTTTGGCTTGCAGAATCAATGGATTTATCTGAACTTGATTCGTTGACAAGAGAAATTCTGCAATGCTTGTGAGGATGATCAAGTGTTAGAATGCGAGATTCGCTAAACCATATACAAGGTAATGATTTGGGTACGGGATGGATTGATCACCATACCGACTTACTCTTATTATTCACCTTGCTATATGGGATGGTAAATTTGAGTGACTTACCCATAGTAGAGCGACAACGATCAAAACCTTGTTTGAACCTTAGAATGGTATGACAATTTTTCCCGTTGTACAAGGCAGCTGTTGCCAACCGTAGGTCATACGGTGAGGTTCAAGCCCAGACCCGTTTTCTGTAGGGACCCAGTCAAATTGTTTGATGACCACCATGAGATATCGATAGTTGTTTATTATTGGCGCCAGATCCTGTCAGCTAAGAATACCTAGTCTCAGAAGGACCTTACTAATTTGGAAGGACAGAAGAATTGCGGTAAAGGTTATGCCACTACCGAAAGAGCCCAAAGAAGGAATTTTCCTGAGAATTTGAGAAGACCGACACTATCAACAATAAGGATTGAGTATATGAGTTTTGATGGAACCGTAACAATGCTTCTAAGGGTGGTAGCACCCCAGACCCCTGTGACAATCGATGGATTTTGAGAAGACTGCGAACCCAACCTAATTGTTGCTAGCCTCTTCGAATCTCGAGGGCGAGATTCATTTTAAGGGTGGTAGGTTTGTAACATCCCAAAATTCTAAATTTTGGAATGTTATATTAAATAAATAGATTTTTTTGATTGTGGTGTGGTTGCTTGTGTAAAATTGAGTGAAATTCGAAACTTTCTGAAAGTTAAATGAGAGGGAATAAAATGACTTTCCCTAAACTTTCACCTTGCTTTCTGATCTCCAAGAATTCAAATTTATTTCATCACAAAACCCTAGAGAGAAGATGACATGACTTCTTCCATTTAAATAAATGAAAAGGGTTGTTGAAAAGGTTTGAATTTCATATGGAAATATTTCAAATTTATAAACTTTAAGCAACTCAATGATTTTCATGAGAGAAGATAAAATGACTTCTTCAAAACATATGAAATATGAGTTGGAAGTTTAAAAGAATCAAATTTAAAGTCCCTTTGAAATTATTTTTAATTTGGAGTTATTTGGGTTTTATTCAAATTATTTTTGTCCAAAAATAAAATAAATGGATAATAGGGTAAAATGATTCCCTACATCAGAAAATTGGAGAGAAATAATTTTGAAAGCATTTTGGTATTTCTAAAATGATTTTTATTGGGTTTTATTGTAGAAGTAGCACTGTTTGAATTATTTGAATTTTCTTTGGGTTTTATTTCACACTAGAAGAGTGTTCGAGTTATAGAAAATCTTTTTCTAAAAATTTCGATATATAATATGCTTATATATAATTTTACTTTTATTTTCATTATTTTTTCCATTTCTGTTTCTAAAACAACAGCACGTGCACGTGGAAACTAACGCCCACGTGCGCATCATAGTGGCATCGGGTGCCCCATCATTTTTTCTTCTCTCCTACATGGGCCAGGCCCAGCCAGCCTTTTTTTAGTTGACCGAATTTTGTTTTAAAAAAACTACAGCGCGCACGACCGAGCCGAATTTTTAGCCCATGATCTTTTTTCAAATTTCATCTACGTACGTATATGTTTAGTCCCACATTACCTAGCGTTTGACCCCTAAACCTCTTTTCCACCTATAAATATAGACCCATAGAGCCTCCAAAAATCATTCGATTCGGGTTAAATCAATATTTTGGTTTGACAGGATTTATTAAAAAAATATCCTCTCCGGCGGGACTTGTGGAAATTGTCTCCTCTCTTCGAAGTCGTCTTTTCTCTACCGTAGAATAATTAGATTATCAATTAATATCTGTATTTATACATTAGACCTTGAATTCTTTTAGCCATACCTGTTTTTCCTTCGTAAAACAACTTGATCCTAAATTTTCAAATAGCCATAACTTTTTACTCGTTCATCCAAATTAGATGAAACCAGCGCATATAGTTTTTTCTTCTTTTCACCTATCCAATGAACCTGTCACATCAACTTTTTTAAATTTTCAAATTTTCAAATTTGTTCAGATTCATGTTCAAACTTCTTTTGATCATAACTTGAGTTTCGCAACTCCGATTGAGTTAATTCTTTTTGCAAATCGAAGCCCTTGACCTAAACTTGGTGATAAGGCCAAATTCACATAATTTTGATACTGTTATAAATTATTTTATGTTGCAAGAGTTATTTGTCTATTTTTGAAGATTTCCGAGATCTTTTCTTCGATTCTTTTGCATGAGTGCTTATCTACGCAATTGCTTGCTTACGATAGATTGACCGGAGTGTGACGAGTAGAACTGTCAGGAGTTATGAGTGCGAATCATCTTCATCAACAGTAGGAGGCAAGTTCACACTTTGATCATACTTTCATACCTAGTTTTTATGCATTAGTTTCACCCTCAAACATTGCATGGTTAGGAATTGATAACATGTGTGTATTGGGAAGTAGTTGATGAGGTAGGAACCTATTGTCCTGCATTCAAACCTTGGGAGTTACTTTTACGTTATGCTCATACTGCTATGCTATGCTCGTAGATGTGGATTGATTTGAGAGAATTCATGAAAGATGTGAGAGATTATTGTTAACTAAGGTTTAACTTAGGGTGGCTACTTTAATACACATGTGGGTGGATTGGTTGGGGCACATTGGGGATATACCAGTGGACTTGCCCGGGCACCTAGAGAACCCAGTGCTTGCCCAAGGGGATCCCGGAGTACCCGTGCGATCACCCTATGGAATGCCACCCAGGTTCAAAGGGATCATAAGATTATTCATGCTAGAAACTTCCGTGTGCAACCACAAGCTATTATGGGCTCTAGCATAGTGGAGTAAGTTGCATGACCTCTTCCAGTGGTAGGCTAGCAGATGTAGGGGATGTAGGTTGGTACGGTCTACTTGGGGTCAGAGTTAATGCTTCTGAAAAATTGTGTCTCGGTCATCCGTTTCTCAAACACCATGTAGTGCGAGAAATCCAATGGAGGAGATCGAGTCTTGTGGAGAAAAGTGTGCAAACCTCTGGAGAGTGTACAAACTAATCATGGTTAGCCGTGTCCCCGGTTATGGACATCTTGAGTATCTGGTTCTTGGATTATCATGTTGATCTCATCACTTTACTTAATTAAATTGTTGGGTTATAATTATTACTTTGGGATTGAGTTGGAGGAACCTTCTCAATGTTTTCAACCAACTTTGTAGTTGAATAAAATATATTCCTTTGAGGTAGGGAAAATTGGCTTTATGCAAAAATTAAACTTAGAGCTTTCCACCAGCCAAATATGCATGTACTGATAGCTATTATTCATCATTATCATATGGTGTGAATTTGCCAGTACATTCAATGTACCGACCCTTTGTCGCTGCAACATCTCATGTTGCAGGAATCTTACGACGAGTAAGTGATATGTTAGGGTTACGATTTCTACACTTAACTTTGCCGTTGGTGTTGATGGGAATCCACAACCTTGTTGTTACTTCCGCTATTTGGATTGAGGTAATAGTATTTACGTTACTTTATACATTTGATTTACCTCTGTTATAAATCCTCGAGTACTATGTGTGTCAGCATACCGATCCAGGGATGACACTTAAGCACAGAGACTTGACCGTCTGAGGTCGAGTCGCTACAGAAAACCTTCCTCGCCTCGTGACCATAGAGGTGGTTTGAGAGGTAATCATCAGTGAACTGCTTTGGAAAGGCCTGAAAACAAGGATGTGCATAAATATCTTCTCTATATTGGAAATGGGGAAAACGAATAAAAAAATGCAAGGTATAATAGTTAGTACCATCTTGTAGTGAACAGATGTTTTCTTCATTGTGCAGACAAAGATCTTGTTGTTTTTTGTTGCTAATTTCTTTATCATAACAATCTTTCTGAGTTTCTTGACTTGATTGATATTCATGGACAACTCATTTCCCCATATGCAAAAAGGGTCGAACAGTGGGTCAAAACCTCTGACAGCAGGACCTACATGTGCAAAACCAAATTGTTAAAAACCTAAATATTAGAATGGTTCCTGCAATTGCACAATAATTTGCTATTAGACAACGGACCATGCACGTGCTAACCTCGATCGTAAACCTCAGTGCTTCCCATTGTTTCCCTGCAACACATATAAGGTAATTACCCATCAGGTTAAGTAAGGGTTTGCATGCTATTAGTAAAATATGTTGATGAAAAATAACCATATTGCAAATTCACCGGATTATTTCAAGCCACATGAAAAACCCATTTATCCAAACCAAGCATGATTAAGAACTAGGAAATATAGCACTTGTATATGTTTGTCATGTATTAAGTGCAGCCAAATTCGATTTATTCCTCACATGCACAACAATACAAAATTCTACCCACGACAATTGGACATCACATTGCAAAATTGAACCAAACAGTTGACTAAACACCACAACAAATGAACCAAACATTAACTGAGCACCACATTGCACAATATAACATACTCCTAATAGAAGATCAGAGAGTTAACCAAACCAAGCATGCTTAACAACTTGGAAATATAGCAATTGTATTTGTTTCTCATGCATTTACTATAGCCAAATTCAATTTATTCCTCACATGGTATACAATAATAGAATGCACCCACAACTATTGAACATCGCATTGTAGAATTGAACCAAACAGTTAACTAAACACCACAACACAAATGAACCAAACATTAACTGAGCACCACATTGCAAAATGTATAACCAAACCAAGCATGCTTGACAACTTGGAAATATATAGCAATTGTATTCATTTCTCATGTATTTTATAAAGATAAATTCGATTAATTTCTTACATGGAAGACAATACAAAATTGCAGCCTGAAGAATTGTACGTCATATTTGCAGAATTGAACCAAATCGTTAACTGAAGAAGACAACTAATTAACCAAACAGTTAATAAGTGAGCACCACACTGCACGACATATAGAACATATACACTAGAGCAACAAATTGCATGGTAAAATTAGATAGCACAATTCACTAGAATTTATGAAGGAAAGACAGGAGCATGATACGTCTCCAACGTATCTATAATTTTTGATTGTTCAATGCTATTATATTATCTGTTTTGGATGTTTAATGCACTTTAATATGCTATTTTATATTATTTTTGGGACTAACCTATTAACCGGAGGCCCAGTGCCAGTTTTTGTTTTTTTGCCTATTTTAGTGTTTCGCGGAAAAGGAATATCAAATGGAATCCAAACGGAACGAAACCTTCACGAGGAACTTTCTTGGAACAAACACAATCCAAGAGACTTGGAGTGGATGTCAGAGACGCAACAGGCGGCCGCGAGGTAAGAGGGCGCGCCCCCCACACTCGTGGGCCCCTTGTAGCTCCATCGACATACTTCTTTAGCGTATATTTATTCTTCTACCCTAAAAACATCCAGGGGAGCCACGAAACCACTTTTCCATCGCCGCAACCTTCTATACCCATGAGATCCCATCTGGGGACCTTTTCCAGCGATTTGCCAGAGGGGGAATCGATCACGGAGGGCTTCTACATCAACACCATAGCCTCTCCGATGATGTGTGAGTACTTTACTATAGACCTTCAGGTCCATAGTTATTAGATAGATGGCTTCTTCTCTCTCTTTGGTTCTCAATACAAAGTTCTCCTCGATGTTCTTGGAGATTTATTCGATGTAATATTGTTTTGCGGTGGGTTTGCCAAGATCTGATGAATTGTGGATTTATGATCAAGTTTATCTATGAACAATATTTGGTTCTTCTATGAATTCTTATATGCATGATTTGATATCTTTGCAAGTCTCTTTGAATTATAGGTTTAGTTTGGCCTACTAGATTGATCTTTCTTGCAATGGGAGAAGTGCTTAGCTTTGGGTCAATCTTGCGGTGTCCTTTCCCAATGACAGTAGGGGCAGCAAGGCACGTATTGTATTGTTGCCATCGAGGATAAAACGATGGGGTTTATATCATATTGCTTGAGTTTATCCCTCTACATCATGTCATCTTGCCTAAAGCATTACTCTGTTCTTATGAACTTAATACTCTAGATGCATGCTGGATAGCGGTCGATGTGTGGAGTAATAGTAGTAGATGCAGAACCGATTCGGTCTACTTAACACGGACGTGATGCCTATATTTCATAATCATTGCCTAGATATTCTCATAGCTATGCGCTTTTTTATCAATTTCTCGGCAGTAATTTGTTCACCCACCGTAATACATGCTATCATGAGAGAAGCCACTAGTGAAACCTATGGCCCTCGGGTCTATTTTATATCATATAAGTTTCTGATCTACAATTCTAGTTTACTATTTAGTTTATCTTGCAATCTTTACTTTTCAATCTATACAAGAAAAATACCAAAAATATTTATCTTATTATCTTTATCAGATCTCACTTTTGCAAGTGGCCGTGAAGGGATTGACAACCCCTTTATCACCTTGGTAGCAAGGTTCTAGATTGTTTGTGCAGGTACTAGGTGACTTGCGTGTAATCTCCTACTGGATTGATACCTTGGTTCTAAAAAACTGAGGGAAATACTTACGCTAATTTGCTGCGTCATCCTTTCCTCTTCAAGGGAAAACCAATGCATGCTCAAGAGGTAGTAAGAAGGATTTCTGGCGCTGTTGCCGGGGAGATCTACGCTCAAGTCAAGATATACCAAGTACCCATGACAAACTCTTCTCCCTCTCATTACATTATTTGCCATTTGCCTCTCGTTTTCCTCTCCCCCACTTCACCTTTGCCGTTTATTCGCCCCTTTTCCGTTGGCCTCTTTTTCGCTCGCTTCTTGTGTGCTTGTGTGTTAGATCGTTTATTTTCCTCATGGCCAGTTCTCCTATCATTGTTAACACTCCCGATAATGAAGTTCTTAATTTTAATCAAAGGGAGGGAGAAAACCTAAAAGATGCTTGGTATAGAATTTGAAATGCTCAAAATAGATCTATTAAACAACAATCTACTTATGTTCTTCTTCGCAATTTTTACGTAGGCATCACTCCTTGGTACAAATATGTTCTTGACACCATTATCGGAGGGAATTTCTTGGGAAGCCATACTTTTGATTCTTATAATGCTATGATAGATTTGTTAGGCCCACCACCTCTTTTGGTCAATGGAACTGTTTTAACTTTGGAACATGTGATGCAAATGCTTGATATTATTGAAAATAAAATTGCCACTGTAGAGTTAATTGAAAATTTGGATAAAAAGACCCACAACCAAATTACTCAATATGGATCTAAGGTAGGAATTACTCTGAAAAATCTTAATGAAAAGGAACCCATAGTCAATGAAAAGATAGATCAAGATTCCAATATAATTGATAAACTCGAAGATATTATTACGAACTTGGGGTCCGCTTTCTCTACCGTTAAAAACACCTCAAATCCTCCTCCTACCAAAGTTGCCAAATTTATCTATGTTCCTAAAAATAAGGGTGAATCTTCTATTAAGAAAAATGAAGATCTCAAATCAATAAGTGTTCACCCCAACTTTTTAGATATCATTAAGGAACCTTTTGCTACAAATGAATTTCTTGATTTCCTACCTAGGAGTTTGATCATTAGCACAAACAAAGAACCTCCTAAAGGTTATAAGTGTTCAATTGAAGAATTGCATACCAAAGATGACAATACCTAGATCTATTTTTGCTTTTATGCCTAGCTAGGGGCGTTAAACGATAGCGCTTGTTGGGAGGCAACCCAATTTTATTTTGTTCTTTGCTTTTTGTTCCTGTTTAGTAATAAATAAATCATCTATCCTCTGTTATGATTGTGTTTTTATGTTTTAATTAGTGTTTGCGCCAAGTAAAGCCTTTAGGATCTTCTTGGGTGATTATTGTTTGATCTTGTTGAAAAAAAGAAAGTATGTGCTCACGAGAATAATTTTAATTTCTACCAAAGAGCGATAAAATACCAATTACAACTGCAGTAGATTAATATACAAATTATTTAGGTCTTCCTAAATTTTCAGAATTTTTGGAGTTACAGAAGTATTCGAAACCTCCAGATTGCTACAGATTGTTCTGTTTTTGACAGATTCT
>NC_057803.1:435931794-436019620 GCF_018294505.1 Triticum aestivum
CAGTAGGTTTAACACCAATATAAATAAAGAATGAGTTCATTACATTACCTTAAGGTGGTGGTTTGTTTTCTTATACTAACAGAGCTCATGAGATTTTCTGTTGAGTTTTGTGTTGTGAACTTTTCAAGTTTTTGGGTAAAGATTTGATGGATTTTGGAACAAGGAGTAGCAAGAGCCTAAGCTTGGGGATGCGCCAGGCACCCCAAGGTAAAATTCAAGGACAAACAAAATCCTAAGCTTGGGGATGCCCCGGAAGGCATCCCCTCTTTCGTCTTCATCTATCGGTAATTTTACTTGAGGCTATATTTTTATTCACCACATGATATGTGTTTTTCTTGGAGCTTCTTGTATGATTTGAGTTTTTGCTTTTTTAGTTTACCATAATCATCCTTGCTGTACACACCTTTTGGGAGAGACACACATGAATCGGAATTTATTAGAATACTCTATGTGCTTCACTTATATCTATTGAGCTAGATAATTTTGCTCTAGTGCTTCACTTATATCTTTCTAGAGCATGGTGGTGGTTTTATTTTATAGAAATTATTGATCTCCCATGCTTCACTTATATTATTTTGAGAGTCCTTTAGAACAGCATGGTAATTTTCTTTGGTTATGAAATTAGTCCTAGTATGATAGGCATCCAAGATGGGTATAATAAAAACTTTCATATAGAGTGCATTGAATACTATGAGAAGTTTGATACTTGATGATTGTTTTGAGATATGAAGATGGTGATATTAGAGTCATGCTAGTTGAGTATTTGTGAATTTGAGAAATACTTGTGTTGAGGTTTGCAAGTCCCATAGCATGCACGTATGGTAACCGTTGTGTAACAAATTTGAAGCATGAGGTGTTTCTTTGATTGTCCTCCTTATGAGTGGCGGTCAGGGACGAGTGATGGTCTTTTCCTACCAATCTATCCCCCTAGGAGCATGTGTGTAGTTCTTGGTTTTTGATGACTTGTAGATTTTTGCAATAAGTATGTGAGTTCTTTATGACTAATGTTGAGTCCATGGATTATACGCACTCTCACTCTTCCATCATTGCTAGCCTCTTCGGTACCGTGCATTGCCCTTTCTCACCCCGAGAGTTGGTGCAAACTTCGCCGGTGCATCCAAACCCCGTGATATGATACGCTCTATCACACACAAGCCTCCTTATATCTTCCTCAAAACAGCCACCATACCTACCTATTATGGTATTTCCATAGCCATTCCGAGATATATTCCATGCAACTTTCCACTGTTCCGTTTATTATGACACGCTTCATCATTGTCATATTGCCTTGCATGATCATGTAGTTGACATCGTATTTGTGGCAAAGCCACCGCTCATAATTTTTATACATGTCACTCTTGAATCATTGCACATCCCAGTACACCGCGGGAGGCATTCATATGGAGTCTATTCTGTTCTAGTATCGAGTTGTAATTTTTGAGTTGTAAATAAATAGAAGTGTGGTGATCATCATTATTAGAGCATTGTCCCGTGTGAGGAAAAAAAAGAAGGCCCAAAAATGAGAGAAAAAGAGAGAAGGGACAATGTTACTATCCTTTTTCCACACCTGTTGTCGGTGGAAACGACACCTATGGAATCACTGGGATCCCTTCTATGGTTGGCGGGCGCAGGGTTGTGCAAAGAGAGGGTCTGGCGGTCAGCACAAGGATCATTTACCCAGGTTCGGACCGCGGAGACACGTAATACCCTAGTCCTACTTTGATGTATATTTGGGTGTTCTTGAGTTCTTGAACTAACTACGGTGTGTGTCTAGTTCCAAAGATCCGAATCCCCCTCCAGTACGCCTCGGGCCTCCTTTTATAGACAAAAGGGGTTGCCACAATGGCAGACAGGAGGTGGAAAGGTGTATAGTGGCTGAGTCTATCCTCTGGCACCGTCGGACAAACACATTTAATGCGCTGCCAACATGCCCTTCTTGCTTTATCGGGGACGGCAAGGAAGTTTGCCACAGCTATTGCCGCCTCGCTTGGCTCCGACGCGCGTCCGAGCTGACGAGGCGTTGTAGCGCCACCTTGGCTGGCTGCTGGGTTGGCGTGGTGGCAGAGTCTTCGTGAAGATCTACATGCCACCACGCAGGTGCTTGCTGAGTCGGTGTGGAGGCCGCACGCTGCCACGCAGATGCCTACCCAGCTGGTTGAGCTAGCAGCTGCATGGGAGCTGCGGTGGAGCCTTGGCAGATGTGGGCCTAGCTGGGGCCCCGCAGATGTCCTCGACAAGGGTCTTGCCGGGGGACCGGCAAGGGTCTTGCCGTGGCACCGCGGTCATCCCCAGCAAGAATCTTGTCGTGGTCTCGTGGATTTCCTTGGCAAGGATCTTGCAAAGGATCGTCATCTTCTGGTTCTCATCTGATCTTGTGTATTTATGATCTCCACAAAGATTTGCATGCCACCATGGAGGTGCCTCCCGAGCCTTGGTTCCGATGTGGTTGATGGTGTTGGAAACCCTTGGCTCAAGGGCGACGCGCTCTGCTGGCATTGGGCAAGTTGCCCCAGCAAGGGTCTTGCTGGGGCTGCGGAGGCTGCCTCGGCAAGGGTCTTGCCGGGGGAGTCCACTTTGCTCCCTTTCTCTTTGTGTCTCTGGTCTTGGCGTTGCTTTGGTTGTCTTGTGCTCCGGCTTCCCTCCTCTGTCCTGCTCAGTGCGGCCGCAGGTGCGACTCTGACTGCCCATGCACAAGTAAAGGGGTGCAAAGGAGAGCCCCTACTTTTGTACACCGATGATACGTCTCCAACGTATCTATAATTTTTGATTGTTCCATGCTATATTATATTCTATTTTGGACATTATTGAGCTTTATTATACACTTTTATATTATTTTTGGGACTAACCTATTAACCGAAGGCCCAGCCCAGAATTGCTGTTTTTTTGCCTATTTTAGGGTTTCGCAGAAAAAGAATATCAAACGGAGTCCTAACGGAATGAAACCTTCAGGAACATGATTTTCGGAACGAACATGATCCAGAGGACTCGGACCCTACGCCAAGCAATCAACGAGGAAGGCACGAGGTAGGGGGGCGTGCCTACCCCCCAGGCACGCCTTCCACCCTCGTGGGCTCCCTGTTGCTCCAGCGACGTACTTCTTCCTCCTATATATACCCACGTACCCCCAAATGATCAGATACGGAGCCAAAACCCTAATTCCACCGCCGTAACTTTCTGTATCCACGAGATCCCATCTTGGGGCCTGTTCCGGTGCTCCGCCGGAGGGGGCATCGATCACGAAGGGCTTCTACATCAACACCATAGCCTCTCCGATGAAGTGTGAGTAGTTTACTTCAGACCTACGGGTCCATAGTTAGTAGCTAGATGGCTTCTTCTCTCTTTTTGGATCTCAATACAATGTTCTCCCCCTCTCTTGTGGAGATCTATTCGATGTAATCTACTTTTTGCGGTGTGTTTGTTGAGACCAATGAATTGTGGGTTTATGATCAAGTCTATCTATGAATAATATTTGAATCTTCTCCGAATTCTTTTATGTTTGATTGGTTATCTTTGCAAGTCTCTTTGAATTATCAGATTGGTTTGGCCTACTAGATTGATCTTTCTTGCAATGGGAGAAGTGCTTAGCTTTGGGTTTAATCTTGCGGTGTCCTTTCCCAGTGATAGTAGGGGCATAAAGGCACATATTGTATTGTTGCCATCGAGGATAACAAGATGGGGTTTATATCATATTGCATGAGTTTATCCCTCTACATCATGTCATCTTGCTTAAAGCGTTACTCTGTTCTCTTGAACTTAATACTCTAGATGCATGCTGGATAGCAGTCGATGTGTGGAGTAATAGTAGTAGATGCAGGCAGGAGTCAGTCTACTTGTCTCAGATGTGATGCCTATATACATGATCATACCTAGATATTCTCATAACTATGCTCAATTCTGTCAATTGGTCAACAGTAATTTGTTCACCCACCATAAATACTTATGCTCTCGAGAGAAGCCACTAGTGAAACCTATGGCCCCCGGGTCTATCTTCCATAATATTAATCTTCCAATACTTAGTTATTTCCTTTGCCATTTATTTTACTTGCATATTTTATTTCTCTTTATCATAAAAATACCAAAAATATTATCTTACCATATCTATCAGATCTCACTCTCGTAAGTGACCGTGTAGGGATGGACGACCCCTTATCGCGTTGGTTGCGAGGATTTATTTGTTTGTGTAGGTGTCGGGGAAACTGATCCACGAACACCTATGGGGCCGGCGGACCGAGCCCCTTTCGGTTCAGCGGGGGGCGGAGATCACACGAAGAGCAGATCGAGGCGAAGCACACGAGCAGTTTACCCAGCTTCGGAGCTCTCCGGAGAGATAACACTCCTACTGCTGCTTGTTTGATTATCTTGTGTTCTTGCTCAAGAGAGAGAGCGTAGTGTTTTTCTGGGTTCCGAACCAGTCGAACCTGTCGAACCCCCTCTACGTTGCGCATGGGCCTCCTTTTATATGTTAAAGGGGTCACCGACAGGTGGCAACGCAGAGAAGGGTACAAATGTAAAAAGTGAGGTGGTTGGTACAGTTACTTGTACAGTGCACCCTACCTAACCCTGACGGCAGGGGACAAGGGCATTAAATGCCCGTCTGAGTCGCCCAAACAGTGCAGAAAAGGACCGTTAGGGGCGCCACCATTCGCCACGATGGCGATCTTGTCAGCTTCGCATGCCACTGCGCACCGCTGGCTGCACAGCCTCCCGCCACGCGCGCCTGGAGAGGCCTCCAGAGCGACACGTTGGTGGATGCGCTGGAGCGTGGGCACAGAGTGGCCGCCTGCCGCGGCAAGCGCCTTGCCGCTGCTGTTATCTTGTCGGGTCCGGAAGCTTGTCGCTCACCGGGCCTCGAGGTACCTTGGTTGGTCTTCCCGGCAAGCTCCTCTTGTCGGGGCCTTGTTGCCTTGCCGGAGCGCATGGCGCGTCGCAGCAAGTTCCTTGGAGTGCCTTGGTTGGCCTTCCCGGCAAGCTCCTCTTGCCGGGGCCTTGTCTCCCGAGCTTAAATACTTTGTTCTTGAATGGCTCCAAGGGAACCACGGAGGATCTTGGCGTTCGCCCGGCAAGCCTTGCCGCGGGGTGCTGCAACTGCCCATGCACAAGTTCGGGGTACTAGAGTACCCCTATTCTAGTACACCGACAGGAGCCCCCGGGCCTGGGCCAGACACGGTGGCGAGCGCTGTTGGGCCAGCCCAAGACAGGGCACGGGCACACGCGGACTGGGCCACGCCGAATCTCGCTCCGTACCCACCGCGCTCTCCCCTAATGGCACGCGTCGAATGCGGCGTCGCGGGAGAGATCGTGGGTGGTTCTTTATTCGGAAGGGCGAAACGTCCGCCCCGTCCCTCTTTATAAGCAGAGGAAACAGGGGCAGTTCGTTCCCCCTCGCTAGTTGCTACTACTCCATCTTCACGAACCTCCGCCGCTCCCCCCCTTCTTCTCGAAGCCGAGAGAGCAGCGGTCCGCCCCCCATTGCCACCAGCATCACCAACGCCGTCGACCTCCCCCACCACCTCCGCCATGGCTCCGAAAGCCGACAACGGAAAGGGCGTGAAGTCGGCCGAGGCGCAGCGGCTCGCGGCGCTGCGGAAGGAGCGGGCGATCTTCTCCTCCCAGCTCGGCACGAAGGAGCTAAGGGAGTACTTCTACCTCTTTTGGGCGACGGAGACGCGTGCGCATCCGCGCACGAGGGTACTCCCGGCCGCTGCTTCGGAACTGGCTCCAAACGGGTACCCATTCTTCGCGCTGTTCTTCTATTGCGGGCTCTGCCCGCCCTTCTCGGAGTTCTTCTGCGATATCATGAACACCTACGGCCTCCGCCTCCTTGATTTCACCCCCAACGCCATTCTGACCATGGCAGTTTTCGCACATTTGTGCGAAAACTTTGTCGGAGTCCACCCCAATGTTGCCCTTTTCCGCCACTTCTTCATGCCTCGGGTAGAGAGAGGAGAGCCGCTTGCCGGAGGGATCGCTTGGATCTCGAGAGTCGGCAAGAAGGAGGCGTACTTGGAGGGTGAGCTCCACAGCAAGTGGGAGGAGTGGAGAGCGGAGTGGTGCTGGATCGTTGAGGAGAATCCGCAGCCCTTCACCGCCGTGCGCCAAGCTCCAATAGTGTGCGGCAATGACTGGAGCAACGTGGCCTCGGAAGACGAGAGGCTGAAGATCGCCATCACTAGGATCCTTCGCCTCAGGCTTGCCGGGCTCACTGTAGGCGCAGATTTCCTCCGCCGCCGTAGCGCCCCCCTGCAGGAGAGGGGGAGGCCCGCCTGGGAATTCAAGAACTCGGCGGACATCATGAGGCTGCGGCCGGGCCTCAACTACAACTTCACCGTCTTGGAGCTGGATGCAATGCTCCTGGAGTTGTTCAAACGCGATCCCCAGCACCCATTCACGCTGGCGAGGGGCGTCGTTCCATTGTGCAATAATTCTTCGCTTGACCGGATCCGCGCCATGATGCCGTTGTGTGATTCACACGGAATCGTTCCAACTTGGCAAGAGCCTGCGGATGACGTCGTGCAAGCGTTCTTCGACAACTTGGAAGAAGTGCCGGTCCGCGCTGACGAGCAGAAGAGCCTCACCCGTGACACCACCGACGAGGAGCTGCAGTGCATCGCCACTAGGGCGGAAGAGGTTGCGGCCGCAGCTGCCGCGGGCGCGTTCGGGTTCACTATGGAGGAGTCGGAGGCGGCAGAGGCGGCAAACCTCGCCGAGCGCGCGGATTTTATTGGCGAGGAAGAGCCTGCCGGCTCTGAAGCTGAGCCGAGCGAGGCCGGCGAGGAAGAGCCCGAGCCTTCAGAAAGCTTGCCGCAGGCGGAGCCCCCGGCCCCGCCAAGAAGGCGTCTTCGCAGGGCCGCGGACATAGCGGGGCGGCAGCCGGGTCAACAGCCGCCGAGCCGTGCGACATGCTCTACCGCGGCAAGCAATGTTGCCGCGGGAGCGCCTCACGCAGCAGCGGCAACTGGAGCGGGATCTTCCCGGGCCACCGCCACCGCCCCCGCCAAGCGGGCAAGGGATCCTACTCCTCCGCCCCGCCGCACTGGAGGGGAGCCGGACTTCGATCTTTCCGTGCTCAGCTCCGACGAGGAGGAAGAAGAGTAAGTTTCTTTGGTGCTCTTGTAGTTCTTCAATCTGGCTGTTTTTATCTTGTATCTGACTTGCTTCAATCTGAACTCCTTTCTTTTCAGGACGCTGGCCCAGAGAGCGGCGAAAAGGGCCAAGGCCGCGGTGATTGTCATCAAAGATGACCCCACCGTGTTAGCAGGGGGTGGGTCCGAGACCACCTTGACGGACCCGGTAACCACTCCTCAAAGCAGCCCCCAGCGCAGCCCCCAGCGTAAGTTCATAGTTAGCTTTCTGCTGTCAGGCGCGCATGAGTGCTTTTTCCTTTGTTGATATCTTGCTTGTTGATTTGTGTAGGAGCAGAGCAGCCATATCAGGAGCGCCCGGAAGCTGGTCCCGAAGTGCCATCTGCTTCGACTACGCCGCCAAGGGAGGAGTCCCCGGCAAGGGAGCGCTCTCCGGCAAGGGAGAACTCTCCGACAAGGGGCAGTTCTCCAGCAAGGGACAGCACCGTCGATCCTGCGGTGGCCGAGACCGCAACTGCAGATCTTGGCACAAGTAATTCACTTGTCCAAAAACTTTCCCTTGGGTTCTTCTTCTTCCGATTTTCTTCTCTTGGATTTTTGATTGATTTTTCTCCCTTCTTCGTTCTTCAGACCCATCTGCTGCTGAGCCAATGGAGACAGAGGGCGCCAGCGAGGAAGGCGCGCATGGCAGCACCGACGACGCCGCCGCCAACAAAGAAGGGGCCGGTGCTGATGAGACCACCGGCGAGGAGGCCGCCAAGGCTGCCGCTGCAGAAGCCGGCGAGGGGTCGGGCGATCGCACTGACAACCCTGAGGCCGTAGGAGCGCCAGGTGCTGCGCCGATCGTCGATCCTTCTGCCGCTGCTGCGGAGCCGGGCTCCGAGGAGCCCTAGCCCGGCGCCTACTTGAAGGCCGGCGACGATATCTTCATCAAGCTACCCTGGGCGTCGAGCTCCAGGGCGCCGGTCGAGGGGGAAACTTTTGATGAGGAGGTGCTCGCCTCCGCTGGACTGTCGTTGGTCAACGCGCCCAGCAGCAGCAGTGGCGAGCCTGAGGAGGAGCAGCTGCTGCGGAAGCTGCTGTCACTCTACCGCGCACGGCAAGCCAAGCTGGCTTCCCGGGAAGCGCTTGTCGCGAAGGCGGGAGTTGATATGGAGAAGCGCGCGGAGGAGCTCCGGGGCCACAATCAAGAAGCTCTCCGGTCCCTGGCACAGGAGCGGGAGCAACTCGCCGAGGAGCGCACGGCCTTCCTTCTCGAGAAGGCCGAAGCTGAGGAGGAACAAAGGTTGGCCGCCGAGAAGCAGTCCGCGCGAGAAGGCGAATTGGTGCGGCGGAAGGCCAACCTCGACAGCTACGAGGAGGAGCTCGCCGAGCGCGAGCAAGCACTCGGCGGGGCGCTCAAGGAAGCAAAGGACGCTGCCGCAACCGCAGAGGCCGCCAAGAAAGAGCTGGAGGAGAAGGTGGCGCAGCTGGAGGCCAACATCGGGAAGAGCGGCGAGGAGCTTGCCGCGCTCAAGTGTGAGCGTGAGAAGGATGCTGCCGCCCACGGTGAGCTGCAAGGTCTTCTCGCTGAGAGGGGCAAGGAGCTCAGCTCCGCCAAGGATTCCAATGCAGACCTAGAGTTGAAGCTGGCCACGCTGACACAGACGCTGGATGACGCCAAGGAGCGGGAGAAGACCTTGTCGGAGAAGGTCAAGGCTGACAAGGCGCTGCTGGAGAGCATCACAGTTACCCAGAACTCATTCAGAGATACTGTGGAGCACTGGATCGAGGGTCTGGTGAATATTGCCGCAGTCATCGACGAGGAGCTGGCGCAGCTGGGGATGGAGGAATTTGGGTATCCCTCCGACGAGAATCTCCAACCCAGCGCCAAGCTCAGCCTGTTCTTCAAGGGCGTGGCGACGGCACTCCAGCGGCTCCGGGAGAGGATCCCAAAGCAACTGGCCGACGAGTCGCGCAGAATCTGTGCCGGAGTTCTCCAGAAGGTGCTGATAAAGGTGGCCTTCCGCAATCCAGGCCTCAGCTTCACCAACGTCCTCAAGTCCTTGCCGCCAGACGCCGATCGGGACGCACTCAAGGCCCTTGTCGCACCCATTGTGGACAAGGTGAGCGAGATCAAGAGGGTTGAGGGAGATCGCGTAGACTAGGCCGCCCATTTCTTCTTTTCCCTTGTCGCTGCTAATCATGTTATGAAAAACAGTCTATTAGAGCTGCGACAAGTTATCTTGTAATATAACTTTATTTCTGTTATCAATTGCTATGTTATTTCCTCTACTAGATTCCTTCCTTTGTATGTTTTTACCCTACACTTCTAGGGAACTTGTCGGCGCAGGCACCCGAGCCGCGAGCGCTGAGTGCGGAACGTCAGCAGCCTGCTGGCGGCGCTGCTTCCGACAAGAAACCTTGTCGCGAGTAGATGCGGCACACTTAAGTTGGTGAGCGGACTCGAAACAAAGTAAGGGCGCAACTAGCCACGAGTTGGTTCCTCCGCGCACAGGTTTTCCATACAAAGCAGGGTCGTTCGAGGAAGATAACTCAAAAATTTAAAAACTGATTGCTCAAACTTTGGCAACTTAGCTTTTCTGTCGTTTGCTTCCCGGCAAGGCAAAACTTTGCTTGAACGACGCCTGGTCCATACCACAATCTTCTCCTTCCCCCCGGCAAACTTGTGTGCGAGGGAACCTTCTTTTCCTTTGTTGAGAAAAAAAGATAGAAGAGAAAATAATGATATGAAGCCCTTTGGCTCGTTATTGCTTACCGGATGTAGGTGCTGCACAAAGTGTCAGATAACGCATGCAAGAAAGAAACTAATGCATGAAATGGACAAGTTGTGCGGAGCACATGGGGTTTTATTTATGCACGGGATCTGCGCCCGGCTTTGTACAAAGGATTACATGCAACAGCGGCAAGACTCGTACAAAAGGTGGTTGCCGGAACGGGTTCCGGCAACCGTGCCCTACGGGAAAAACTTACGAAGATGTTCTATGTTCCAGGAGTTGCTCACTGGAATGCCATCTTCGGTCTCAAGGCGGACAGCGTCGGTCCTTGTGACTCGTTTCACCCGATAAGGGCCTTCCCACTTCGGCGTCAACTTGTTGGAATTCTTGGCGGACTGAACGCGCCGAAGAACAAGGTCGCCTTCCTCGAAGCTTCTGGCCTTAACTTTGCGGCTATGGTAGCGGCGCAAAGCTTGCGGGTATCGAGCAGCTCGTACAGCAGCCTGAAGACGATCTTCCTCAAGGAGCAACGCGTCGTCTTGTCGCAGCTGTTCTTGCTCAAGCTCATCATAAGCGAGCACTCGAGGCGATCCGTATACGAGTTCCGTGGGGAGAACTGCCTCTGCTCCATAGACTAGAGCGAAAGGCGTTTGGCCAGTGGCTCGATTTGGCGTCGTTCTGATCGACCAAAGAACCACCGGCAGCTCCTCGATCCAGTTTCTTCCGCACTTGCGCAGCCTGTCGAAAGTTCTGGTCTTGAGCCCGCGCAGCACTTCAGCATTTGCCCTCTCTGCTTGACCGTTGCTTCTCGGATGAGCAACAGAAGCGAAGCAGACCTTGGCGCCAAGGTCTTGGACGTACTGCATGAAGGTGCGGCTCGTGAATTGCGTGTCGTTGTCGGTGATGATCCTGTTAGGGATCCCAAAACGACAAACAATTGACCTGAAGAACTTGACTGCTGACTGTGCTATCACCTTTCTCACTGGCTGCACTTCCGGCCACTTTGTGAACTTGTCGATTGCGACGTACAAGTACTCAAAGCCCCCGACAGCTCGGGGGAAAGGGCCGAGGATATCGAGCCCCCAGACCAAAAATGGTCAGGATAATGGGATCGTCTGAAGAGCTTGAGTTGGCTGGTGTATCTGTTTGGAGTGGAACTGGCACGCTTCACACTTGGTTACTTGTGTAGTTGCATCCTGGAGGGCTGTCGACCAAAAGAAACCTTGCCGGAAAGCTTTGCCGGCAAGTGCTCTTGCGCCAATGTGGTGGCCACATATGCCTCCATGTATCTCTGCCAACAGCTTTTGTCCATCTTCCCGGCAAATACACTTCAATTTCACACCCTTGAGTCTTCTTCTGTACAGTATGCTATCGACAAACTGGTACATACTTGACTGCCGGGCTACTTTTTCCGCTTCTTCTTGCTCTTCGGGAAGTTCTCCTGTCTGAAGGAAATGGACAATCTGTTGTGCCCATGCTGGAGCTTGTGGCTCGACAACAAGGACTAAAGGCACATCTGCTGCTGCGGGAACATCCGCTTCTACAGCAAGGACTTGCGGCCCTGCCGGAGCTTGATGTTCCCCGGCAAGCTTGCCGGAGCAAAACTTGTTGGGAGCGTCTGCTTCAACGGAACAAACCATAAGGCTTGCCGGAGCAGACTACCCCTCAGCATCCTTGGTGTTGATCTTGGGGACTTTCTTAGCGGCGGCTTCGGGGAGCTCTGCCGGAAAGTAGTCACCAGAAACCAACTTCCTCTTCTTGCTTTGTCCAGTTGATGGTGTTACGGATGGTTGAGTCAACTTGAGCACAAACATCCCTGGTTCCACAGGTAACTTTAGTGCGGCGCACTTTGACAGGCCATCAGCAATGTCATTCTGAGCTCTTGGGATATGCTCCATCTATAGGCCGTCAAAGTGCTCTTCTAGCTTCCTCGCTTCATCAACATATGCTTCCATCAATGGACTCTGGTAGTTCTTGTTCACTTGGCGGACGACAAGCTGTGAGTCACCCCTGACAATGAGCTTCTTGATCCCAAGATCTGCTGCGATTCTGAGACCGGCAAGCAATCCTTCATACTCTGCAGTATTGTTGGTTGCTTGCTCCTTGGGAAAGTGCATCTGGACTACGTACTTGAGGTGCTCTCCGGTGGGCGCGACAAGCAGCACGCCCGCACCGGCACCTTGCAGCGAGAAGGCACCATCAAAGTACATCAGCCACTCTTTGCTTACCTCTTTGACGGGGATGCTCGTCTCTGGAATTTCTTCATCTAGTGTTGGCGTCCATTCTGCTATGAACTCTGCCAATGCTCTGCTTTGGATAGTTGAAGTGCTCTCAAACTTGAGGCCAAAGCTTGACAGTTCCAGCGCCCACTCGACAATCCTACCTGTCGCTTCTGGATTTTGCAGTATCCTCTTCAGCGGAAAGCGAGTGACGACTGTGATCTCATGTGCTTGGAAGTAATGGCGCAGCTTTCTCGAGGCCATGAGGAGGCCGAAAAGCAACTTCTGCACACCAGAGTACCTTGATCTAGCCCCCTGTAGAAGGGAACTGACAAAGTAAACTGGACGCTGCACCATTCTCTTCTGCATCTTATCATGCTCCTGCGCAGTTCCATCTCTGTCGGGACCAGAGCTTGTCGGCGAAGCCCCCTGCTTGTCGCTGGATGCATCTGCCGTGGTTGCTGGCTCATCATCTGCCTCCCTCTCCGCCACTAACGCAGCACTAACCACTTGATTGGTTGCCGCTATATACAGCAGCAACTTCTCTTGCGGCTTAGGTGCGACAAGTGTTGGAGTGGAGGACATGTATCTCTTCAAGTCCTGCAGCGCAGCCTCTGCCTCCGGAGTCCACTTTATTGGACCTGCCTTTTTCAAAATTTTGAAAAATGGCAGGGCGCGCTCAGCAGATCTAGAGATAAACCTGCTGAGAGCAGCCACGCAACCGGCAAGCCTTCGTACATCCTTGACGCGCTTTGGTGCTTCGATCTGCTCAATGGCCTTGATCTTGTCGGGATTGGCCTGAATTCCCCGCTGAGACACGAAGAACCCGAGAAGCTTGCCGGAAGGGACTCCAAACACGCACTTCTCGGGGTTAAGCTTGAGGTTGATCCTGCGCAGATTTGCAAATGTCTCGTCTAAATCTTGAATCAGGGTCGCCCTGTTCTTGCTTTTGACCACTATGTCATCCATGTAGGCTTCCACATTTCTGTGCATCTGTGGCTCAAAAGCGTGGTGGACTACCCTTGCGAATGTTGAACCAGCATTCTTCAAACCGAAAGGCATCCGTATGAAGCAGTACGTGCCACACGGGGTGATAAATGCGGTTTTCTCTTCATCCTCTTCTGCCATGAAGATCTGATGGTATCCTGAGTATGCATCAAGAAATGAAAGCAAATCACATCCGGCTGTGGAGTCAACAATCTGGTCAATGCGCGGCAAGGGAAATGGGTCTTTGGGACAAGCTTTATTAACATCAGTGAAGTCAATACAAAGCCTCCATTTCCCGTTAGCCTTGCGCACGACAACAGGATTGGCCAACCACGTGGGATGGAGCACTCCTCTGACAAGGCCTGCTGCTTCCAACTTCTTGATTTCTTCTGCGATCAATTCTTGGCGCTCCACTGCCTGTTTCCTGACTTTCTGTTTGACGGGCCGCGCATGAGGACAGACGGCAAGGTGGTGCTCAATTACTTTCCTGGGAACACCGGGGATATCAGACGGTTGCCACGCAAACACGTCTACATTCGCCCGCAGGAAAGCAACGAGCGCGCTTTCCTATTTGGGGTCAAGAGTGGCGCTGATGGTGAAGGTACCACCAGTGCCGTCCTCCTTGGCGGACACCTTCTTGGTCTCAGGTGGAGCTGCCATTGCCTTCTTACACTTGCCGGTGGAGCTTGATGGTGCGTCCTCGATGGTAGCGCAGCACTCCGAAGAGGTGCGCTTGCCGGAGTGGGCATCAGAGCTCTTGTCGGACTTGGTCTTCTTTTTCCCCCCGAGAGCTTCAGCGGCAAGTGTCTTGCGTTCTGCTGCGGCTGCTGCTTCTCGGTAGATCTTGTCGGCACAGATAATAGCATCCTTCTTGTCGCCAGGGACAGAGATGACACTTATCGGGCCTGGCATTTTTAGTACGTTGTACGCATAGTGAGAGGCTGCCATGAACTTGGCGAGTGCTGGACGGCCAAGGATTCCATTGTAAGGTAATGGAAAGTCAGCAACATCACACGTGACCCTCTCAGTCCTGAAGTTCAGCTCGCTGCCAAATGTTACCGGCAACGTGATCTTTCCCTTCGGCTTGCTCCTTCCCGGGTTGATTCCTTGAAATGTACCGGTCTCTTCGAGCTCGCTATCAGGGATCTGGAGTTTCTGGAGCACCGCGGAGGAGATCAGGTTCAAGCCGGCCCTACCGTCAACTAGCATCTTAGTGACCTTGAGGTTGCGGATTGTTGGTGAAACCAACATCGGCAAGCACCCGACCGCAGTTATGCGATCAGGGTGGTCCTCAATATCAAAGATGATAGGCGTGCTGGACCATTTCAGAGGCTTGCGTGACTCGACGGGTGGTTCTGCTGCATTAACTTCCCGCACCCACTGCTTGAGCTGACGGTGCGAGGTATGCAGAGAAGCACCACCGTCAACGCACAGGACCTCTGTGGCTTTCTGGAACTCCTGCTCATCAGTCTCCTCATCATCCATGTCTTCATCGTCGTCGTCATCTTCATCCTTGTCGCGGCCGCGAGGAGGTCTGTCTCCTTGCCGCTGCTTGGCCTTGCCGCGGCGTCCTCCTCGGCCGGGACGTTTCTTGCTGGATCCCCCAGCACCTTCCTGGGCCTTCTCCTTGTCGCGCCGCTCGTATTCAGCTTTCTGTTGCTCAACAAGCTGCTCGACTTTCTTGCAGCTCTGGAGATCATGGCCCTTGGTGCGGTGGATCTTGCAATACTGCTTGTTGGTGCCGTCTTGCTTGTCGGTGACCGCCACCTCCGCGGTAACCTCCTTGCCGGAGTCACCAGCTTTGGCTTTCTTGGCGCCACCACCGTTGCCGGACTGCTCAACAACTAGCACCTCTTTGCCTTTCCTCTTCCTGTTGTTTCGCCGCCGGTTTTTCCTTGCCGGGGCAGCATCTTCACTGTCAGATCCTCCCGCTCCTACATTCTCTCTGGGGAGTCTCCTCCCTTCCTCAGCACGTGCACACTTGTCGGCCAGTGCATATAACTCATTGACGTCCCTGATCTTGCACATCGCCATTTCCTCCCGCATCCTGCGGTTTCGCACGTTCTGATGGAACGCGCTGATCACCACGGCAGGGTGGACGTCTGGGATGTTGTGCTGCACACTAGTGAATCTCTGAATGTACTTGCGCAGGGGCTCTCCTTCCTTCTGGGCGAGCAGATGAAGATCACTCTCCTGGCCATGAGGCTTGTGTCCGCCTATGAAAGCGCCGACAAACTGATGGCACAGATCAGCCCAAGAGAATATGGAGTTGTCCGGCAAGTGCATGAGCCAGGATCTAACGTTGGGCTTGAGCACCAGTGGGAAGTAGTTGGCAAGGATCTTGTCATACCATCCCCCGGAAGCCCGCACCGCAATGGTGTAGATGCTGAGGAACTCCGACGGATGCGTCTTGCCGTCATACTTCTCCGGTATGTCTGGCTTGAAGTTCTTCGTGCTGGGCCACTGGACTTGCCGCAGCTCACGAGTGAACGCAGGGCAACCTACCGCGTACGGCAGATCGCCTGGTTCCCCTGGTGCATGCATGTCAACAGAGGGCCCAGCGCACTTGTCGGATTGACGTCGCGCTTCTCTGCGGCGCTCGATGCGAGTTCGAGCGTCTTCTTGTTGTCGATCATGAAGAACTTGGCGCTGATCGCGACGAGCTCGTGGATCCGACGATGTGGTGGAGTCGCTGTCGAGGTGGATCCGGCGAGTCGGCGATCTTGGCCTTCGGGGTGGTGATTGCATGGTAGTTGCACCTCCACCCGTTTCGTCGCCACCGGCTCGCGCCCGGCAACCCTGCCGCGGCGGCGACGCGCTCGGCCGCCGTGGAGTGTCGCTGTTGGCGTAGCCGATGAGACTCTGAATGGTGGCCCTCCATTCGTCGATCTTGTCCAACGTCGGAGGGTAATCTAGGAGCAGTTGAGCTCGCGCCAAAGCTTCTGCTGGAGTGGTGGGTGGCAGTGGCGGACGGCACGAGGAGCGGGACGTGCTCGGACTTCTAAAGATGTTAGAAGGAGCAGTATCCCGTCCAGGCGACCGTGCCCCGCTCGTGCCAGCATGCTGGCGTGCATGCTGGTCTTGAGCGCCCCGAGATCCACCAACTTGGTCTTGGCCTATCATGCGTATGGCACTGCGAGTGCCATGACGCTGTTGGTCTTGCGCCTCCTGAGAGTGGCGCGGAACATGTACAGTCGCCGAGGTTTGTGCAGCCTTGTCCTTGGACCTGGCAGCATCATAAGCTTCCTCGTCGACGTCCATTCTTCCGCCGGCATCCATTCCACCACCCGTTTGCTCCAACGGTGGCGGAATTGACGTGGACGGAGCGGCTGCCGCCGAAGTCTTCTTCTTCGGTGGCATGTTGATGAAGGGAATGAAGATCTAGCTCGTGTGAACGCCGGATCAGGTTCACACAATCTCGACGCCCCCTACCTGGCGCGCCAAAGATGTCGGGGAAACTGATCCACGAACACCTATGGGGCCGGCGGACCGAGCCCCTTTCGGTTCGGCGGGGGGCGGAGATCACACGAAGAGCAGATCGAGGCAAAGCACACGAGCAGCTTACCCAGCTTCGGAGCTCTCCGGAGAGATAACACTCCTACTGCTACTTGTTTGATTATCTTGTGTTCTTGCTCCAGAGAGAGAGCGTAGTGTTTTTCTGGGTTCCGAACCAGTCGAACCTGTCGAACCCCCTCTACGTTGCGCATGGGCCTCCTTTTATATGTTAAAGGGGTCACCGACAGGTGGCAACGCAGAGAAGGGTACAAATGTAAAAAGTGAGGTGGTTGGTACAATTACTTGTACAGTGCACCCTACCTAACCCTGACGGCAGGGGACAAGGGCATTAAATGCCCGTCTGAGTCGCCCAAACAATGCAGAAAAGGACCGTTAGGGGCGCCACCGTTCGCCACGATAGCGATCTTGTCTGCTTCGCATGCCACTGCGCACCGCTGGCTGCACAGCCTCCCGCCACGCGCGCCTGGAGAGGCCTCCAGAGCGACACGTTGGTGGATGCGTTGGAGCGTGGGCACAGAGTGGCCGCCTGCCGCGGCAAGCGCCTTGCCGCTGCTGTTATTTTGTCGGGTCCGGAAGCTTGTCGCTCACCGGGCCTCGAGGTACCTTGGTTGGTCTTCCCGGCAAGATCCTCTTGCCGGGGCCTTGTTGCCTTGCCGGAGCGCGTGGCGCGTCGTGGCAAGTTCCTTGGAGTGCCTTGGTTGGCCTTCTCGGCAAGCTCCTCTTGCCGGGGCCTTGTCTCCTGAGCTTAAATACTTTGTTCTTGAATGGCTCCAAGGGAACCACGGAGGATCTTGGCGTTCGCCCGGCAAGCCTTGCCGTGGGGTGCTGCAACTGCCCGTGCACAAGTTCGGGTTACTAGAGTACCCCTATTCTAGTAGACCGACAGTAGGTGCGAGGGACTTGTGCGTGGCCTCCTACTGGATTGATACCTTGGTTCTCAAAAACTGAGGGAAATACTTACGCTACTTTGCTGCATCACCCTTTCCTCTTCAAGGGAAAACCAACGCGAGTGCTCGAGAGGTAGCAAGAAGGATTTATGGCGCCGTTGCCGGGGAGGTTCGCGCAAGACAAGTCAACATTTGACTCTCGACAACGAGTCACTTGTGGCGTCGTTGCAAGTCAAGACATACCAAGTACCCATCACAAACCCTTATCTCCCGCATTACATTATTTTCCATTTGCCTCTCGTTTTCCTCTCCCCCACTTCACCATTGCCATTTTATTCGCCCTCTCTCTCCATCCTCCCTCTCTTTCTCTATTTGCCTCTTTTTGCCCGTTTCTTGTTCACTTGTGTTGCTTGCTTGTCATTATGGCTAGTCCCCTATCTTCTCCGTTGTCTCCTGAAAATGAAGTTCTTAACTTTAAGCAAAGGGAAGGAGAAAACCTAAAAGACGCTTGGTACAGAATTTGCAATGCTCAAAATAGATCTACCAGGAAGCAATCTACTTCTGTTCTTCTTCGCAATTTTTATGTAGGTGCTATTCCTTGGCATAGATATGTCCTTGATACCATTACCGGAGGGAACTTCTTGGGTAGCCACACTTTTGATTCCTACAATGCTATGATAGATTTATTTAGCTCACCCCCTATTTTGGTTAATGGAACTATGTTAACTTTGGAGCATGTAATGCAAAAACTTAAAATTATTGAGAATAAAGTTGCTACCGTCGAGTTAATTGAAAATTTCGATAAAAAGATCCACAACCAAATTACCCAATATGGATCTAAAGTAGGAGTAACTTTGAAAAATATTAAAGAGAAGGAACATATAGTTAATGAAAGAATAAATAATGATTCCACTAGAATCGATAAACTTGAGGGTATCATTACTAACTTGGGAACCGCTTTTTCTTCTGTAAAGAATACTCCAAGTCCTCCAACTAAAATTCCCAAGCTTATGTATGTTCCTAAAAATAAGGGTGAATCCTCTAGCAAAGAAACTGCGGATCTCAAATCTATAAGTATTCATCCTAATCATTTTGCTATCATCAAGGAACCATTTGCTACTAATGATTTTTTCGATCTTGTGCCTAGAAGTTTGATTATTGATAAAAGGAAAGAAACTCCTAAAGGTGATAGATGTCTTATTAAAGAACTACCAACTAAAGATACCTAGATCTATCCTTGCTTTTATGCCTAGCTAGGGGTATTAAACGATAGCGCTTGTTAGGCAACCCAGTTTTATTTTTATTCCTTGATTTTTGCTACTGTTTAGTAATAAATAATTTATCTAGCCTCTGTTTTGGTTGTGTTTTTTGTGTTTAATTAGTGTTTGTGCCAAGTAGAACCGTTGGGAAGACTTGGGAAAGTCTTTTTAATCTTGCTGTAAAAAACAGAAACTTTAGCGCTCACGAGAATTGCTGCCATTTTTATTTGGAAAGTGATATTTAGTTAATTCTTTTTGAATATGACTAATAGATAAATTCCTCACGTCCAGAAATTTATTTTAGAATTTTGTGGGTTGCAGATCTTGCGTTAGCTACATATTACTACAGACTGTTCTGTTTTTGACAGATTCTGTTTTTCGTGTGTTGTTTGCTTATTTTGATGAATCTATGTCTAGTAAAATAGTTTATAAACCATAGAGAAGTTGGAATACAGTAGGTTTAACACCAACATAAATAAAGAATGAGTTCATTACAGTACCTTGAAGTGGTGTTTTGTTTTCTTTCGCTAACGGAGCTCACGAGATTTTCTAATTTAAGTTTTGTGTTGTGAAGTTTTCAAGTTTTGGGTAAAGATTTGATGGATTATGGAACAAGGAGTGGAAAGAGCCTAAGATCGGGGTTGCCCATGGCACCCCCAAGATAATCTAAGGACACCTAAAAGCCAAATCTTGGGGATGCCCCGGAAGGTATCCCCTCTTTCGTCTACTTCCATCGGTAACTTTACTTGGGGCTATATTTTTATTCACCACATGATATGTGTTTTGCTTGGAGCGTCTTGTATCATTTGAGTCTTTATTTGTTAATTTTCCACAATCATTGTTGCTGTACACACCTTTTGAGAGAGACACACGTGATTCGGAAATTGTTAGAATACTCTATGTGCCTCACTTATATCTTTTGAGTTATATAGTTTTTGCTCAAGTGATTCACTTATATCTTTTAGAGCACGTCGGTGGATTTGTTTTATAGAAACTATTGTTCTCTCATGATTCACTTAGATTATTTTGAGAGTCCTACAAAACAGCATGGTAATTTGCTTTAATTATGTTAGGCATTCAAGATTAATAAAAAAATTCTTATGAGTGTGTTGAATACTATGAGAAGCTTGATACTTGATAATTGTTTTGAGATATGGAGATGGTAATATTAGAGTCATGCTAGTCAAGTAGTTGTGAATTTGAGAAATACTTGTTTTAAAGTTTGTGATTCCCGTAGCATGCACGTATGGTGAACCGTTATGTGATGAAGTCAGAGCATGATTTATTTATTGATTGTCTTCCTTATGAGTGGCGGTCGGGGACGAGCGACGGTCTTTTCCTACCAATCTACACCCCTAGGAGCATGCGCGTAATACTTTGCTTTGATAACTTGTAGATTTTTGCAATAAGTATATGAGTTCTTTATGACTAAGTTTGAGTCCATGGATCATACAAACTTTTCTTCCTTCCACCATTGCTAGCCTCTCTAATACCGCGCACCTTTCGCCGGTATCATACTCCCACCATATACCTTCCTCAAAACAGCCACCATACCTACCTATCATGGCATTTCCATAGCCATTCCGAGATATATTGCCATGCAACTTTCCACCGTTCCGTTTACTATGGCACGCTCCATCATTGTCATATTGCTTTGCATGATCATGTAGTTGACATTGTATTTGTGGCAAAGCCACCATTCATAATTCTTTCATACATGTCACTCTTGATTCATTGCATATCCCGGTACACCGCCGTAGGCATTCACGTAGAGTCATATTTTGTTCTAAGTATTGAGTTGTAATTGTTTAGTTGTAAGTAAATAAAAGTGTGATGATCATCATTTTAGAGCATTGTCCCAAGTGAGGAAAGGATGATGGAGACTATGATTCTCCCAGAAGTCGGGATGAGACTCCGGACGAAAAAATAATAATAATAAAAAAGAGGCCAAAGAAGCCCAAATAAAGAAAAGAGGCCATAAAAAGAGAAAAGGCCCCAAAAAAGAGAGAAAACGAGAGAAGGGACAATGCTACTATCCTTTTACAACACTTGTGCTTCAAAGTAGCACCATGATCTTCATAATAGAGAGTCTCGTATGTTATCACTTTCATATACTAGTGGGAATTTTTCATTATAGAACTTGGCTTGTATATTCCAATGATGGGCTTCCTCAAAATGCCCTAGGTCTTCGTGAGCAAGCGAGTTGGATGCACACCCACTTAGTTCTTTTTGTTGAGCTTTCATATACTTATAGCTCTAGTGCATCCGTTGCATGGCAATCCCTACTCACTCACATTGATATCTATTGATGGGCATCTCCATAGCCCGTTGATACGCCTAGTTGATGTGAGACTATCTTCCCCTTTTTGTCTCCTCCACAACCACCATTCTATTCCACCTAAAGTGCTATGTCCATGGCTCACACTCATGTATTGCGTGAAGATTAAAAAAGTTTGAGAACACCAAAAGTATGAAACAATTGCTTGGCTTGTCATCGGGGTTGTGCATGATTTAAATATTTTGTGTGTTGAAGATAGAGCATAGCCAGACTATATGATTTTGTAGGGATAACTTTCTTTGGCCATGTTATTTTGAAAAGAGATAATTGCTTAGTTAGTATGCTTGAAGTATTATTATTTCTATGTCAATATTGAACTTTTGTCATGAATCTTTCGGATCTGAATATTCATACCACAATTAATAAGAATTACATTGAAATTATGCCAAGTAGCATTCCACATCAAAAATTCTGTTTTTATCATTTACCTACTCGAGGACGAGCATGAATTAAGTTTGGGGATGCTTGATACGTCTCCAACGTATCTATAATTTTTGATTGTTCCAAGCTATATTATATTCTTTTTTGGACATTATTGGGCTTTATTATACACTTTTATATTATTTTTGGGACTAACCTATTAACCGGAGGCCCAACCGGAATTGCTATTTTTTTTGCCTATTTTAGGGTTTCACAGAAAAAGAATATCAAACGGAGTCCAAACGGAATGAAACCTTCGGGAACATGATTTTCGGAACGAACATGATCCAAAGGACTTGGACCCTACGTCAAGCAATCAACGAGGAAGGCACGACATAGGGGGGCGCGCCTACCCCCCAGGCGCGCCCTCCACCCACATGGTCCCCCTGTTGCTCCACCCACGTACTCCTTCCTCCTATATATATCTACGTACCCCCAAACTACCAGATACGGAGCCAAAACCCTAATTCCACCGCTGTAACTTTCTATATCCATGAGATCCCATCTTGGGGCCTTTTCCGAAGCTCCGCCGGAGGGGGCATCGATCACGGAGGGCTTCTACATCAACACCATAGCCTCTCCGATGAAGTATGAGTAGTTTACTTCAGACCTATGGGTCCATAGTTATTAGCTAGATGGCTTCTTCTCTCTTTTTGGATCTCAATACAAAGTTCTCCCCCTCTCTTGTGGAGATCTATTCGGTGTAATCTTCTTTTGTGGTGTGTTTGTTGTGACCGATGAATTATGGGTTTATGATCAAGTTTATCTATGAACAATATTTGAATCTTCTCTGAATTCTTTTATGTATGATTGGTTATCTTTGCAAGTCTCTTCGAATTATCAGTTTGGTTCGGCCTACTAGGTTGATCTTTCTTGCAATGGGAGAAGTGCTTAGCTTTGGGTTCAATCTTGCGGTGTCCTTTCCCAGTGACAGTAGGGGCAGCAAGGCATGTATTGCATTGTTGCCATCGAGGATAACAAGATGTGGTTTATATCATATTGCATGAGTTTATCCCTCTACATCATGTCATCTTGCTTAAAGCGTTACTCTGTTCTCTTGAACTTAATACTCTAGATGCATGCTGGATAGCGTTCAATGTGTGGAGTAATAGTAGTAGATGCAGGCAGGAGTCGGTCTACTTGTCTCGGACGTGATACCTATATACATGATCATACCTAGATATTCTCATAACTATACTCAATTTTGTCAATTGCTCAACAATAATTTGTTCACTAACCATAAATACTTATGCTCTCGAGAGAAGCCACTAGTGAAACCTATGGCCCCGGGGTCTATCTTCCATAATATTAATCTTCCAATACTTAGTTATTTCCTTTGCCATTTATTTTACTTGCATCTTTTATTTCTCTTTATCATAAAAATACCAAAAATATTATCTTATCATATCTATCAGATCTCACTCTCGTAAGTGACCGTGTAGGGATTGACAACCCCTTATCGCGTTGGTTGCGAGGATTTATTTGTTTGTGTAGGTGCGAGGGACTTGTGCGTGGCCTCCTACTGGATTGATACCCTGGTTCTCAAAAACTGAGGGAAATACTTACGCTACTTTGCTGCATCACCCTTTCCTCTTCAAGGGAAAACCAACGCGAGTGCTCAAGAGGTAGCAACTGACACTTGTGCTTCAAAGTAGCACCATGATCTTCATGATAAAGAGTCTCTTATTTTGTCACTTTCATATACTAGTGGGAATTTTCATTATAGAACTTGGCTTGTATATTCCAACAATGGGCTTCCTCAAAATGCCATAGGTCTTCGTGAGCAAGCAAGTTGGATGCACACCCACTTAGTTTCTTTTGTTGAGCTTTCATACATTTATAGCTCTAGTGCATCCGTTGCATGGCAATCCATACTCCTCTCATTGACATCAATTGATGGGCATCTCTATAGCCCATTGATTAGCCATGTCGATGTGAGACTTTCTCCTTTTTTGTCTTCTCCACACAACCTCCATCATCATATTCTATTCCACCTATAGTGCTATGTCCATGGCTCGCACTCATGTATTGCATGAAAGTTGAAAAAGTTTGAGAATACTAAAGTATGAAACAATTGCTTGGCTTGTCATCGGGGTTGTGCATGATGGGAGGATTTTGTGTGACGAAAATGAAGCATGGCCAAACTATATGGTTTTGTAGGGATGAGCTTTCTTTGGCTATGTTATTTTGAGAAGACATAATTGCTTGGTTAGTATGCTTGAAGTATTATTATTTTTATATCGATATTAAACTTTTGTCTTGAATCTTTCGGATTTGAATATTCATGCCACAGTAAAGAAAATTACACTGAAAATTATGTTAGGAAACATTCCACATCAAAAATTCTGTTTTTATCATTTACCTACTCGAGGACGAGCAGGAATTAAGCTTGGGGATGCTGATACGTCTCCAACGTATCTATAATTTTTGACTGTTGCATGCTATTATATTATCTGTTTTGGATGTTTAACAGGAGGCCTAGTGCCAGTTTCTGTTATTTTGCCTATTTCAGTGTTTCGTAGAAAAGGAATATCAAACAGAATCCAAACGGAACGAAACCTTCAGGAGGATCTTTCTTGCAATAAACGCAATCCAGGAGACTTGGAATGGAAGTCAGAGATGCAACGAGGCGGCCACGAGGCAGGAGGGTGCGCCCAGGGGGGTAGGCGCGCCCCCACCCTCATGGGCCCCTCGTAGCTCCACCGATGTACTTCTTTCACCTGTATATACTCTTATACCCTAAAAACATCCAGGGGAGCCACAAAACCACTTTTCCACCACCGCAACCTTCTGTACCCATGAGATCCCATCTGGGGACCTTTTCTGGCGATCTGCCGGAGGGGGAATCGATCATGAAGGGCTTCTACATTAACACCATAGCCTCTCCGATGATGTGTGAGTAGTTTACCACAGACCTTCAGGTCCATAGTTATTAGCTAGATGGATTCTTCTCTCTTTGGTTCTCAATGCAAAGTTCTCAACGATGTTCTTGTAGATCTATTCGATGTAATATTCTTTTGCGGTGTGTTTGCTGAGATCCGAGGGATTGTGGATTTATGATCAAGTTTATATATAAACAATATTTGGTTCTTCTCTGAATTCTTATATGCATAATTTGATATCTTTGCAAGTCTCTTCGAATTATCGGTTTACTTTGGCCTACTAGACTGATCTTTCTTGCAATGGGAGAAGTGCTTAGCTTTGGGTTCAATCTTGTAGTGTCCTTTCCCAGTGACAGTAGGGCCAGCAAGGCACGTATTGTATTGTTGCCATCGAGGATAAAAAGATGGGGTTTATATCATATTGCTTGAGTTCATCCCTCTACATCATGTCATCTTGCCTAAAGCATTACTCTGTTCTTATGAACTTAATACTCTAGATGCATGCTGGATAGCGGTCGATGTGTGGAGTAATAGTAGTAGATGCAGAATCGTTTCGGTCTACATAACACAGACGTGATGCCTATATTTCATAATCATTGCCTAGATATTCTCATAACTATGCGCTTTTTCTATCAATTGCTCGGCAGTAATTTGTTCACCCACCGTAATACATGTTATCATGAGAGAAGCCACTAGTGAAACCTATGGCCCCCAGGTCTATTTTATATCATATAAGTTTCCGATCTACAATTCTAGTTTACTATTTATTTTATCTTGCAATCTTTACTTTTCAATCTATACAACAAAAATACCAAAAACATTTATTTTATTATCTTTATCAGATCTCACTTTTGCAAGTGGCCGTGAAGGGATTGACAACCCCTTTATCGCCTTGGTTGCAAGGTTCTTGATTGTTTGTGTAGGTACTAGGCGACTTGCGTGTAATCTCCTACTGGATTGATACTTTGGTTCTCAAAAACTGAGGGAAATACTTACGCTACTTTGCTGCATCACCCTTTCCTCGTCAAGGGAAAACCAATGCATGCTCAAGAGGTAGCAGAGCAGCACATTCAACGGGTAAACCGAGCATGCTTAACCGACATAGCTAGCAAATGGCAAGGTGCTCCTCCAAGATCTGGGGGTCGGCACGAATGGCAGCCATTGTGACCTCATCCGCGCGTGCGGCCGCGATTTGCTTCTCCGCTGCGAAATGCTCCTTGAGCTTCTGGATATACTACGTGCACCATGGCTTAGGGCGGCGCTTATTTGGTGGAGGGGTCGGTGATTTGGGTGGAAGGTGTCGCGTTGGCGGTCGGTGCATGTGGAATGTGGAAGGAGGAGGAGGATGGGGGTCTGGTGTGGATTACCTGCCTGGATAGACGAGGCCGAGCAGCGTGAAGGAGGGTCGCCGGTGAGGAGGCGGTGTGATACGTCTCCAACGTATCTATAATTTATGAAGTACTCATATTGTTTTATTATCATTCTTGGATGTTTTACAATCAGTTTATAGCAACTTTATATCATTTTTGGGACTAACCTATTGACCCAGTGCCCAGTGCCAGTTGCTGTTTTTTGCTTGTTTTTTACATCACACGAAATTGATATCAAACAGAGTCCAAACACTGCGAAACTTTTTGTGGATTTTGTATGGACCAGAGGACCAACAGTGGGCCAATGAAGCATCTGGGGGGTGCCCCGAGGGGGGCACAACCCACCAGGGCGTGCCTAGGGGCCCAGGTGGGTTGTGCCCACCTAGGTGGCCTCCCACGCCCCTTCTTTGCACTATAAATTCCCAAATATTCCGAAACCCTTCGAGGTTAACCTAGATCAGAAGTTCCACCGCTGCAAGGCTTCGTAGCCACCAAAAACCAATCTAGACCCATCCCGGCACTCCGCCAGAGAGGGGAATCATTTCCGGCGGCCATCTTCATCATCCCGACGGCAACCACGACGAGGAGGGAGTAGTCCACCCTCGGGGATGAGGGTTTGTACCAGTAGCTATGTGATTAATCTCTCTCTTTGATCTATATCATGGGCTTTGTTAATATAGTCGGATCATATGATGTTTCTCCCTCTATACCCTTGTTGTGATGAATTGAATCTTTACCCTTTGAAGTTTTATCTTGTCAGATTGAATATTTAGATATGAGAACACATGATGTATGTCTTGCGGTATGAATACTTGAGGTGACAATGGGGTATTATATTGATCCACTTGATATGTGTTTTGGCATTCAACTCGCGGATTCCCGTGGTGACATTAGGATAATCTATGCATAGGGGTTGATGCACGTTTTTATTATCTTTTCTCCGATAGAAACTTTGGGGTCTCCTTGTAGTTCTTTGGGTTGGATTGAGTATTATGAATATGAATTTGCTTTGGTTTTATTTTAATACAAAATCTAGGATAGATCGAACGGAAAGAATAGCTTTGTGTTATTTTAGTACGAACTCTTGAATAGATCGAATGGAAAGAATAGCTTTGAGGTGGTTTCGTACCCTACAAACAATTTCTATCTTTTGTTCTCCGCTATTAGGAACTCAGGAGTGATTCTTTATTGCATTTTGAGGGATAATCATATGATCCAACTATGTTAGCAGTGTTGGGAGATTGCACTAGTGAAAGTACGGACCCTAGGCCTCATTTTTAAGCATTGCAATATCGTTTTGTGCCCGTTTACTATTTTCTACCTTGCTGTTTTTATTTATTTAGATTATAAAAATATATGTCTACCATCAATATTACATTTTATCACCATCTCTTCGCCGAACTAGTGCACCTATACAATTTGCCATTGTATTGGGTGTGTTAGGGACAGAAGAGATTTCTTGTATTTGATTGCATGGTCATTTGAGAGAGACCATCTTCATCCAACCCCTCTCACGGATTGATAAACCTTAGGTCATCCACTTGAGTGAAAATTGCTACTGTCCTACAAAACTCTGCGCTTGAAAGCCCAACACGGGTCTACAAGAATAAAGTTGCATAGTAGACATCAAGCTCTTTTCTAGCGCTGTTGCCGAGGAGGTGAGTGCTTGAAGGTATATATTTAGATCTTGCAATTAAATCTTTTAGTTTCTTGTTTTATCACTAGTTTGGTTTTATGATAGAAAACTATATAAAAATGGAATTTAGGTTGCATCATATTATTGATCATCTTTATAATATCTTTCTTGAAAATGATGGTTCGGAAAATTGTGCTCAATTGTTAGAAGAAGAAGCCAATAAAATGCTTGGCACAAAATATTTGAATGATGAGCATGATTGCAATGTTGTTAGTGTGAATTCTTTGAATATCCAAAATGCTAATGATGATTGCACAAGTCATGACAAAAATGTTTCTTATAAGCATGTCACTTTTTGCGGAGTGAATTGGGAGTGACTTTGACACCAAAAAGGGAAGATAGATTTTGTAAGAAGCATAAATATTTAGAAACGAAAAAGTTGCAAGAGAGGCTAGATGATTGTGCTGAAAGATGTAATTTTTTTGCCATCCTTGTGAACTTTGCAATGAACATGGTCATTTAAATCTCCAATGCAAATTATTTCATGATCAAATCATGTCCAAAAATTGTGATAACTTGATTACCCTTGAGCATCATAAAGAGCTTAGTCTTCTTTTGGGGTATGAAGAAATGAAACGTATAGCTAAGGGTTTTCCAAATCGCGAGAGATTTCTTGATTTTGATCTAGAATAAATTTATATGTTTTGTGCGGTAAATTGCATTGAGAATCCTTATATTTCCTACTATCTAAAGACAAGAAAACAAATAGAATATGAAGAGAGTACTAATGAAAGGGAAAATATTTCACAATACCCTCCTAGTGTTTATTATGATGAATCGGGTAACGAGGAGGAGCTTCCTATCCAATCAATCTCTTCAATAAGAAGCTTGAAAGAATTAATTAAACCCACACATGATGTGGTGAAGAAGAAGAAGAAAAGAAGAAAGAATAAAGGTAAAAAGGTATCTCTCCCAAATAATGTTGCTCCTATCACCATTGTGCCTCATGAAAGTGAATCAAATATATTGATGGAGGATGATGATGTTGAGTATGATTTTGTGATACCTACCACTTGTTGTAATGATTATGATTGGGAAGGCAACAATGTTCCTTATGATCCTGAAAATCTTTTTAGCACTTGCTTGGAAGAATATGATAATAATGTTTGCTATATAATTGGTGCCATTCATGCTATTGATAAGAATGAATGTGATCATATGCAAAACCACAAGCTTGGGGATGCTATGTTTAATTAGTATGATATGTTTGAAGATTTATTTGCTGGAAATAATGATTGTAATAAGCTTGGGGATGCTTCGCTTAATGAATATGATCCTTTGACTCCTTCTACTTTCGATAAGAGAATTTATTATGATGATATCATGCCTCCTATTTATGATGATTACATTGATGAAAGTGGGTTTGGAAGAGTGTCAACTCTAGGTAGTAGTGATCCCACTATTTTGGAGGATGTTGAATATTATTAAAATATTGATGAAAGTGGATTTGGAGAGGTCGTGACTTTATTTAGTGATACATCCACTCTTTTGGAAGAGGTTTCAATTGACTATGACAATAAAGTTGCTATCTATGATGATTATTATGATGACATGTATGCCATAAAGAGTAATAAATCTTCTATGCTTGTGCATCATGAAAAGAGTGGTGTATGTGATAGTTATGTTATTGAATCCATTCATGATGTTTCTGAAAATTATTATGAGGAAGGAACTTATGCTCTTACATATCTCAAGAATATCAAGTTTCTTCTCTATGTGTTGATTGTTTTGATGTTGCACTTGTTTTGCCTTCCTATGCTAGTTGATTCTTGTTCCCATAAGTTGTTTGCTCACAAAATCCCTATGCATAGGAAGTGGGTTAGACCTAAATGTGCTAGTCATATGCTTCATGATGCTCTCTTTGACAGTACCAAAATGAAATGGTTTGCTCTTTATCATACTAACCTATCTCATGAAGTTCCGTTAAGTTTTGTGTGATTGAAGTTTTCAAGCTTTGGGTGAGATGTCAAGATGAGGAGAATAAGGAGTGACAAGACCCTAAGCTTGGGGATGCCCAAAGCACCCCAAGGTAATATTCAAGGAATATCCAAGCAACTAAGCTTGGGGATGCCCCGGAAGGCATCCCCTCTTTCCTCTCCAACATTATAGGTAACCTCACTTGAGGCTATATTTTTATTCATCACATGATATGAGTTTTGCTTGGAGCATCATTCTATTTTGTTTTTATTTTAATGATGTTATTTAGAATAATGTTTTGCATCTTTATTTTCTATAAAAATGTCAAGGATAGCCTTTACCATGCTTATTTTGCAAGTCTACATGATGCTGTTTCAAAACAGAAAATTTATCGATGTTGCAAAAAGTCAGAATGTGATAAAATGCTGAAACTTTTTGCAAAATAAGCTCTAATAAATTTTCTACAATGGGGTAATTTTCATAATTTTTGGAGTTGAATAAGTATTGATACTCTTGCACTCTTTACAGACTGTACTGTTTTGGCAGATTGCTGTTATGTTTGCATTGTTTGCATATGTTTGCTTGTTCAATGATTCTATTTGAGGATATGAGTATTAAATATGAAGAGACATTTAGTATGCAATGTTGAATAATAATTTTAGTGATTTACTACAGTAAATAATGATAAGGCTTTTGCATTGGTTTATACTAACATATCTCACGAGCTCTTGTTGAGTTTTGTGTGGATGAAGTTTTTAAGATTTAGGGAAACCGTGATATAAAAAGAATTAAGGAGACACAAAAGCTCAAGCTTGGGGATGCCCAAGGCATCCCAAGATAATATTTCAAAAAGTCTCAAGCATCTAAGCTTGGGGATGCCCCGGTAGGCATCCCACCTTTCTTCTTCAACAATTATCGGTTAGCATCAGTTGAGCCTAAGTTTTTGCTTCTTCACATGATGTGTGCTATTCTTGGAATTGAATTTTTTTGTTTTTGCTTGCTGTTTTAATAAGATACTTAGATCTGAAATTTTTTAAATAAAATAGAGTCCTCAAATATTTGCCAGGGAGGCTAGGTAAGCGGCATTCACATCTGTCAACGAAGCTCTTTTCTATGGAATTGCTCTAGTGCTTCACTTAATTATATCTTTTTGAGCACGGTGTGCTTTACTATTTTTGAAGAAATTCTCTCTTGCTTCACTTAAATTAATTTGAGAGAAAGAAATGCCATGCTCATGATCTTCACTTATATCTTTTTGGAGTAGCTTGTCATTTACTCTTGTGCTTGACTTATATCCTATCAGTAAATTGTTGAATAAATTGGATGTCAAGAAGTTGAAATCATATCATGCCTAGTGGTAGCTTCACATTGGTTTTAGAAAGTGAAATATTTTGAGGCTTGAAAATCGTAATATTGGTCACACAAGCAATTCATGAATAATTAGTATAAGGAAGAGAACTTTCACGTGCAAATACACTATCATGCAAATCTTTTGTGATTGTGAGCCCCCATCAAAATATTATATGCCAAAATTCTTGACATTAGACAAGGAAGACAATGTAATGGTTTGTGTTTGTTCATATTCACATAGAAGTTATATTGTCATAGATCCTTCAACATGTGGTGCTAGCCCCCCATCTTTGCTAGCCAAAAATTCCGCACCAAGTAGAGATACTACTTGTGCATCCAAAAACCCTTAAACCCAAATCTTATTTTCAAGAGTCCACCATACCTACCTAAGGATTGAGCAAGATCCTTGAAGTAAGTTGTCATCGGTGCAATAAGGCAATAAAAATTGCTTCTAAAAGTGTGAGATCATTTAGTGTAAGAGAAAATTGAGCGTTGTACGAACTTGTGATGGCAAAGAATAAAAGCGACAGACTGCATAATAAAGGTTTCTATCATAAGGGGCAATATAACATGACGTTCTTTTGCATTAAGGGGTTGAGCATACAAACAAATAAGCACATGGCAACCTCTGCTTCCCTCTGCGATGGGCCTATCTTTTACTTTTCAGTATTTACTTTTATGCAAAGGGTCAAAGTTTTTCTCTCTATTCCTTTTTATTTTTCTCCTTTGGAAAGTATCATGTGGTGAGGAAAGATCTAGGCACATATATCTAGTTGGATATGGGTAGCATGAGTTATTATTGGTGACATCACCCTTGAGGTGAATATGTTGGGAGGCGAAATTACAAGCCCCTATCTTTCTATGTGTCCGGTTGAAAGTTTTTCCTCATGTGTATGCGGTGAGTGTTAGCAATCATAGAAGACTATAAGATGGTTGAGTATGCGGAGCTCTTACTTAAACTTCGTTGAATAAGTTGAATTGCATTTGCTTGGTGACTAAGAACATAGGTTGTTGAGTTTCAAGAGAGTTCATTGTTTGAACCTTAACATGTGAGTTGGTTGCTACTTTAACATGAGAAATTTTATGAGAAAGAATTGCTGTTATAATGCTAGGAAAAGTGATTGAAATTGTCATTGATCAAACTTGTGAACTTTGCTAGCATTCACACTTCATAAATTATTTCTTTTATAATTTACCTACTTGAGGACGAATAGGAATTAAGCTTGGGGATGCTGATACATCTCCAATGTATCTATAATTTATGAAGTATTCATGTTGTTTTATTCTCATTCTTGGATGTTTTACAATCATTTTATAACAACTTTATATCATTTTTTGGGACTAACCTATTGACCCAGTGCCCAGTGTCAGTTGCTATTTTGTGCTTGTTTTTTACATCACATGAAATCATTATCAAACGGTGTCCAAACACTGCAAAACTTTTTGTGGATTTTTTATGGACCAGAAACCAACAGTGGGCCAAAGAAGCACCTTGAGGGGTGCCCCGAGGGGGGCACAACCCACCAGGGCGCGCCTGGGGCCCAGGCACGCCCAGGTGGGTGGTGCCCACCTCGGTGGCCTCCCACACCACTTCTTTGCACTATAAATTCCCAAATATTCCGAATCCCTTCAGGGTTAACCTAGATCAGAAGTTCCACCACCGCAAGGCTTCGTAGCCACCGAAAACCAATCTAGACCCGTTTCGGCACTCCACCGGAGGGGGGAATCATCTCCGGTGGCCATCTTCATCATCCCGACGGCCACCACAATGAGGAAGGAGTAGTCCACCCTCGGGGCTGAGGGTTTGTACCAGTAGCTACATGATTAATCTCTCTCTCTCTCTCTCTCTCTCTCGTGATCTATATCATGGGCTTTGTTAATATAGTCGGATCATATGATGTTTATCCCCTCTATACCCTTGTTGTGATGAATTGAATCTTTACACTTTGAAGTTTTGTCTTGTCGGATTGAATATTCAGATATGAGAACACATGATGTATGTCTTGCAGTATGAATACTTGAGGTGACAATGGGGCATCATATTGATTCACTTGATATGTGTTTTGGCATTCAACTCGCGGATTCCCGTGGTGACATTAGGATAATCTATGCATAGGGGTTGATGCACGTTTTTATTATCTTTTCTCCGATAGAAACTTTGGGGTCTCCTTGTAGTTCTTTGGGTTGGATTGAGTATTATGAATATGAATTTGCTTTGGTTTTATTTTAATACAAAATCTAGGATAGATCGAACAGAAAGAATAGCTTTGTGTTATTTTAGTACGAACTCTTGAATAGATCGAATGGAAATAATAGCTTTGAGGTGGTTTCGTACCCTACAAACAATTTCTATCTTTTGTTCTCCACTATTAGGAACTCAGGAGTGATTCTTTATTGCACTTTGAGGGATAATCATATGGTCCAACTATGTTAGCACTGTTGGGAGATTTTACTAGTGAAAGTACGGACCCTAGGCCTCATTTTTAAGCATTGCAATACCGTTTTTGTGCCCGCTTACTATTTGCTACCTTGCTGTTTTTATTTTTTCAGATTATAAAAATATATTTCTACCATCAATATTACACTTTTATCACCATCTCTTCGCCGAACTAGTGCACCTATAAAATTTGCCATTGTATTGGATGTGTTGGGGACACAAGAGATTTCTTGTAGTTGATTGCAGGGTCGTTTGAGAGAGACCATCTTCATCCTACACCTCTCACGTATTGATAAACCTTAGGTCATCCACTTGAGGGAAAATTGCTACTGTCCTACAAAACTCTGCGCTTGGAGGCCCAACACGTGTCTACAAGAATAAAGTTGCATAGTAGACATCACGACGCTGCAAGCAAGGAGTGAAGGTTTCAACTTGGAGAGGAAGGCGGAAACAGGGGAAATGTGGCTTTTGGTAAGGGGGAGGGGGCGGGGAGGTAGATATTTCTGCACAAGCCAAAAATTCGGAATCGCTTCAGCAAAAAAACTGGCGCGCAAAGTGTGTCAGACACGGTCCCTTATTTAGAACTGTGTACTATATGTGAACATCACAAATGATTCAGATAGCTTAACCCGTGTGTGATGAGTTTTAACGTCAAAAATTTTGGTTCGAATTTCCCTGGTTACAATGGTCATCCACGTCATTGCATAATTTGGGTACACAAAGGAGACTACATCACACCCACACTGCTTAATCGAGCAAGTTCGGCAATTAAACAGAGCTAGCTGACCTAAACATTACTATAATAAATTAAAGACTGACACTCTTAATTAAACAAAACAGAGAGTACAACTATGGCTGGTGCTCATCGATCTCCGCCGCCTCCTCCATGTCCAGCTCGCGCCTGACGGTCTCCTGGGGAAGGGGCTCCATGGCATCCATCGCACCATACTCGGCAAGCATCTCTCCATCCGCGTCCGCCATCTCTTTGGAAAAGGACGCCATGAGCTGGGCATGGGCGGCCGCGATCTGGGCTTGGATGGGCTCCGTCATCACAAGGTATGCGGCGGAGTAACAGACGGCTGCTCGAACACTCTCGACGATTGCCAACTCTTTGGCCGTGGGTTGCCGACCATTGTCGGAGAAGCTTCGTTCGATTTGTGCGGTGACCACCACGAGCTGGGCATGGGTGGCCTCGACATGGTCGTGGGTGGCCTCCATCAGGGCTAAGGCCACTACTGCAGAACAAACAACTGATGTGCCGCTCTCGCCAGTTGCTATCCCCGAGGCAGACGTTGTTGCCGCAACCTAAGAAGCAATAGCGGCCGTTTGGGCTGCCTTGGCAGCCCGGTCGCAGATTGCGGGCATGCTCATGCACCTTGTTAGCACGTGCATGGAGGCTGCAGCCGCATTCTCGCCAAAGTGGGCCACCGAAGTTGCCCTCACGACGCGGGTCCACGTCCCCATCTTTCATCGGCGACAATTGAACAGTGAAATGATATTTGGGGAGCGAGCTAGTGTGCTTGACACACTGACTATGGACTGTAGTCGACGCACCTTCTCGCGTAAGCCATAGGCCTACTATACACCGACAGTGCTCTAGGATATTTTGTACTACATCTCACACGGTTGGTGATAATAAACTATGTGGGATCTACTTGATTTGTCATCTTGATTTGAATTACATAATGGGGTCACATCAGCAATGGATGGTGTTTGAATTGCTAGACCCTCTATCTGTAGTGAACATGCAACTATATGTGTGTCATAAGAATTGGAATTATTTAGGGTTCGTTTGGACATTTTATACTTTAAATTAGTTTTCTAGCCATTTCCGGCGCACAATTCAAAATTAAACTACATGCACATGCTCCGATGCACCAACATGGGTTGTAAAATCATATATGTGTCCATAGGTTTATGCTTATGTCACATGCAAGAAATGGGGATGAATTTCAAACACCACGGCACCATGGCTCTCCGGCAAACGTCGACGTACTTTGCTTTTGTAATTTTAGTAAATCCAAAAGTTGTCCGAAATTCATGAAACTTGGCATGCTATCATGGAGCGGCATCAACATGTCGTGGTAAATTATTTGTCCCATTTGGGGCAGGTTTGGATATAAGCTTCTCATAAACCAGAGCTTCTCACAACAAGTGTGATTGTTTCGGTAGGGAACATTTCACCTTTCTGGACGAAACAATATCCGTTGCCTCTTATTGATTTCAATTTTTTCCTAGTGTCAACATAGAACAACAGGAGTGTTGTGTCAATTTTTGGGATTTTTCGGGGTTCGCTTGGACAGTTTTATACATTAACTAAGTTTTCTATGCATTCATGGGCATAATTCAAATTTGAACTACAGGCACATGTTCTAATGCATATAAATTGGTTGAAAATTCAAATCTATGTCCTTGGTTGCATGCTTAGGTCCCATGCAAGAAATGGGAATGAATGTTAAACACCCTGCCACCGTCACTAGGCCGCAAAAATTGAGATACCTGGTTTTTTAAATTCTAGTAAATCCAAAAGCTCGTCTAAAATTCATGAAACTTGGCGTGCTGTCATGGAGTGGCATGAACATGCCATGGTAATTTTTTGTCCCATTTGGGGCAGGTTTGGGGACATGCTTCTCACAAACCAGAGCTTCTCACAACAAGCCAGATGATTCCGGTAGGGAACATCCCACCTTTGGGGACGAAACAATATCAATTGCCTCCTATTGCTTTCAAAAAATTTCTCGTGTCAACATAGAACAACAGGAGTGTTGTGTCAATTTTTGGAATTTTTTGGGTTTGTTTGGACATTTTTATGCATTAACTGAGTTTTCAATGTATTCATGTGCATAATTCAAATTTGAACTACATGCACATGCTCTAATGCATATAAATTGGTTAAAAATTAAAATTTGTGTCCTTGGTTGCATGCTTAGTTCCCATGCAAGAAATGGGAATGAATGTCAAACACCCTGCCACCGTCACTCGGCCGCAAACATTGAGACACCTGGTTTTTAAATTCTAGTAAATCCAAAACTCATCTGAAATTCATGAAACTTGGCATGCTATCATGGAGCGGCATCAACATGTCGTGGTAAATTTTTTGTCCCATTTGGGGTAGGTTTGGGTATATGCTTCTCACAAACCAGAGCTTCTCACAACAAGCATGATGGTTTCGGTAGGGAACGTCCCACCTTTGGGGACGCAACGATATCCATTGACTCTTATTGCTTTCAAAAATTTTCTCGTGTCAACATAGAACGACAGGAGTGGTGTGTCAATATTTGGGATTTTACGGGGTTCGTTTGGACATTTCTATGCATTAACTGAGTTTTCAATGCATTCATGTTCATAATTCAAATTTTAACTACATGCACATGCTCAAATGCATATAAATTGGTTGAAAATTCAAATCAGTGTCCTTGGTTGCATGCTTAGGTCCCATGCAAGAAATGAGAATGAATGTCAAACACCCTGCTACCGTCACTCGACCGCAAACATTGAGATACCTGGTATTTAAATTCTAGTAAATCCAAAACTTGTCTGAAGTTCATGAAACTTGGCGTGCTATCATGGAGCGACATTAACATGTCATGGTAAAAAATTTGTCCCTTTTGGGGCAGGTTTGGGCATATGCTTCTCACAAACCAGAGCTTCTCACAACAAGCATGATGGTTTCAGTAGGGAACATCCCACCTTTGGGGACTAAACGATACCCATTGCCTCTTATTGCTTTCAAATTTTTTTTCGTGTCAACATAGAACAACAGGAGTGTTGTGTCAATTTTTCGGATTTTTCGGGGTTCGTTTGTACATTTCTATGCATTAACTGAGTTTTCAATGCATTTATGTGCATAATTCAAATTTGAACTACATGCACATGCTCTAATGCATATAAATTGGTTGAAAATTCAAATTTGTGTCCTTGGTTCCATGCTTAGGTCCCATGCAATAAATGGGAATGAATGTCAAACACCCTGCTACCGTCACTCGCCGCAAACATCAAGATACCTAGTTTTTAAATTCTAGTAAATCTAAAAGCTCGTCTAAAACTCATGAAACTTGGTGTGCTATCATGGAGCGACATGAATATGTCGTGGTAATTTTTTTGTCCCATTTGGGGCAGGTTTGGGGATATGCTTCTCACAAACCAGAACTTCTCACAACAAGCATGATGATTTCGGTAGGGAACGTCCCACCTTTGGGGACGAAAGATATCCATAGCCTCTTATTGTTTAAAAAAAATCTTGTGTCAACATAGAACAACAGGAGTGTTGTGTCTATTTTTGGGATTTTTTGGGGTTCGTTTGGACATTTTGATGCATTAATTGAGTTTTCAATGCATTTATGTGCATAATTCAAATTTGAACTACATGCACATGCTCTGGTGCATATAAATTGGTTGAAAAATCAAATCTTTGTCCTTGGGTGCATGCTTAGGTCCCATGCAAGAAATGGGAATGAATTTCAAACACCAGGGCACCGTTGATTGCCAGCAAAACATTGAGATACTTTGTTTTTAAATTCTAGTAAATCAAAAACTCATATGAAGTTCATGAAACTTGGCATTCGATCATGGAATGGCACGCGACATGCTGTGGTATTTTTCGTGTCCATTTTGAGAGAAGGCGCACTCGAATAACAACCAACAAAGGCATTTTGAAAAGGATAGCTGCCACTTTAAATCTCAAACGTTTGTATAATTCAAATCGTGTGTGTTCTGTTAACCATTCATGTGACGCCACATGTCTTGGTTTTAATGGCTATAGGAGGTGCCGTGCGGCCAGCTGCTTGACTGAACAGGAGGCGTGTGATTGCTCTCTGACTATAGCGCCAAAAAAGCTCCTGTTTGCTAGGACTACGTCGGTATTTCCCCAAAGAGGAAGGGATGATGCGGCACAGCGATGGTAGGTATTTCCCTCAAAGAAGAAACCAAGGTTATCAAACTGGTAGGAGAACCAAGCAACACAACGTAAACAGCACCTGCACACAAATAACAACATCTCGCAACCCGATGTGTTAAAGGGGTTGTCAATCCCTTTCAGGTAACGATGCCAGAAAATTGTAGTCGACTGAAATAATATATCACAAATAAAATAAAGTGCAACAAAGTATTTTTGTATTTTTGGTTTAATAGATCTGAATAAAAATGCAAAGGAAAAGTAGACCGCAAGCAAATATATGAGGAAGAAGACCCGGGGGCCATAGGTTTCACTAGTGGCTTCTCTCGAGAAAGATAGCAAAAGGTGGGTAAACAAATTACTGTTGGGAAATTGATAGAACCTCAAACAATTATGACAATATCCAGGGAATGATCATTACATAGGCATCACATCCAAGATTAGTAGACCGACTCCTGCCCGCATCTACTACTATTACTCCACACATCGACCACTATTCAACATGCATCTAGTGTATTAAGTTCATGGGAAAATGGATTAATGCAATAAGAATGATGACATGATGTAGACAAGATCAGTTTATCTATTGCATAGATATAGATCCCATCTTTTTATCCTTAGTAGCAATGATACATACGTGTCGGTTCCCTTTTCGTCACTAGGATCGAGCATCGTAAGATCAGACCCACTACCGGGCACCTCTTCCCATTGCAAGATAAATAGATCAAGTTGGCCAAACAAAACCCAAATATTAAAGAATAAATACGAGGCTATAAGAGATCATGCATATAAGAGATCAAAGAAACTCACATAACTTTCATGGATATAAAAAGATATGATTGATCATAAACTCAAAGTTCATCAGATCCCAACAAACACATCACAAAAAGAGTTACATCATATGGATCTCCAAGAGACCTTTGTATTGAGAATCAAGAGAGAGAGAGAGAGATGAAGCCATCTAGCTACTAACTACAGACCTGAAGGTCTACAAAGAACTACTCACGCATAAACGGAGAGGTACCAATGGAGGTGATGAACCCCATCCGAGATGGTGTCTAGATTGGATCTGGTGGTTCTGGACTCTGTGGCGGCTAGATGAATATTTCATCGGCTCCCCTAGGGTTTCTGGAATATTTGGGTATTTATAGAGCAAAGAGGCGGTCCGGGGGGCACCCGAGGTGGGCAAAACCCACCAGGGCGCGCCTGGGCCTCCTAGCGCGCCCTGGTGGGTTGTCTGCTACCTCTTGAGCACTTGCGTTGGTTTTCCCTTGAAGAGGAAAGGGTGATGTAGCAGAGTAACGTAAGTATTTCCCTCAGTTTTTGAGAACCAAGGTATCAATCCAGTAGGAGGCTACGCGCGAGTCCCTCACACCTGCACAAAACAAATAAATCCTCGCAACCAACGTGATAAGGGGTTGTCAATCCCTACACGGTTACTTACGAGAGTGAGATCTGATAGATATGATAAGATAATATTTTTTTGGTATTTTTATGATAAAGATGCAAAGTAAAATAAAAGGCAATGAAAATAACAAAGTATTGGAAGATTAATATGATGAAGATAGACCCAGGGGCCATAGGTTTCACTAGTGGCTCCTCTCGAGAGCATAAGTATTTTACGGTGGATGAACAAATTATTGTTGAGCAATTGACAGAATTGAGCATAGTTATGAGAATATCTAGGTATGATCATGTATATAGGCATCACACCCGAGACAAGTAGACCGACTCCTGCCTGCATCTACTACTATTACTCCACACATCGACCACTATCCAGCATGCATCTAGAGTATTAAGTTCATAAGAACAGAGTAACGCCTTAAGCAAGATGACATGATGTAGAGGGATAAACTCATGCAATATGATGAAAACCCCATCTTATTATCCTCGATGGCAACAATACAATACGTGCCTTGCTGCCCCTACTGTCACTGGGAAAGGACACCGCAAGATTGAACCCAAAGCAAAGCACTTCTCCATTGCAAGAAAGATCAATCTAGTAGGCCAAACTAAACTGATAATTCAAAGAGACTTGCAAAGATAACCAATCATACATAAAAGAATTCAGAGGAGATTCAAATATTGTTCATAGATAAACTTGACCATAAACCCACAATTCATCGGTCTCAACAAACACACCGCAAAAAGAAGATTACATCGAATAGATCTCCACAAGAGAGGGGGAGAACTTTGTATTGAGATCCAAAAAGAGAGAAGAAGCCGTGTAGCTAATAACTATGGACCCGTAGGTCTGAGGTAAACTACTCACACTTCATTGGAGAGGCTATGGTGTTGATGTAGAAGCCCTCCGTGATCGATGCCCCCTCCGGCGGAGCTCCAGAACAGGGCCCAAGATGGGATCTCGTGGATACAGAAAGTTACGGTGGTGGAATTAGGGTTTTGGCTCCGTATCTGATCGTTTGGGGCTACGTAGGTATATATAGGAGAAAGAAGTATGTCGGTGGAGCAACAGGGGGCACATGAGGGTGGAGGGCGCGCCTGGGGGGGGGGGGTAGGCGCACCCCCCTACCTCGGGGCCTCCCTGTTGGTTGCTTGACGTAGGGTCCAAGTCTCCTGGGTCTTTTTCGGTGAGAAAATCACGTTCCCAAAAGTTTCATTCCATCTGGACTCCGTTTGATATTCCTTTTCTTCGAAACCCTAAAATAGGCAAAAAAAACATCAATTCTGGGTTGGGCCTCCGGTTAATAGATTAGTCCCAAAAATAATATAAAAGTGGATAATAAAGCCCAATAATGTCCAAAACAGTAGATAATATAGCATGGAGCAATCAAAAAATATAGATACGTTGGAGATGTATCAAGCATCCCCAAGCTTAATTCCTGCTCGTCCTCGAGTAGGTAAATGATAAAAACATAATTTTTGATGTGGAATGCTACTTGGCATAAGTTCAATGTAATTCTTCTTATTTGTGGTATGAATATTCAGATCCGAAAGATTCAAGACAAAAGTTCAATATTGACGTAGAAATAATAATACCTCAAGCATACTAACTAGGCAATTATGTCTTCTCAAAATAACATGGCCAAAGAAAGTTATCCCTACAAAATCATTTAGTCTGGCTATGCTCTATCTTCACCACACAAAGTATTTAAATCATGCACAACCCCCGATGACAAACCAAGCAATTGTTTCATACTTTTGACATTCTCAAACTTTTTCAATCTTCATGCAGTACATGAGCGTGAGCCATGGATATAGCACTATAGGTGGAATAGAATAGTGGTTGTGGAGAAGACAAAAAGGGAGAAGATAGTCTCACATGAACTAGGCGTATCAACCGGCTATGGAGATGCCCATTAATAGATATTAATGTGAGTGAGTAGGGATTGCCATGCAACGGATGCACTAGAGCTATAAGTATATGAAAGCTCAAAAAGAACTAAGTGGGTGTGCATCCAACTCGCTTGCTCACGAAGACCTAGGGAAATTTGAGGAAGCCCATCATTGGAATATACAAGCCAAGTTCTATAATGAAAAATTCCCACTAGTATATGAAAGTGACAACATAGGAGACTCTCTATCATGAAGATCATGGTGCTACTTTGAAGCACAAGTGTGGTAAAAGGATAGTAGCATTGTCCCTTCTCTCCTTTTCTCTCATTTTTTGGGCCTTTTCTCCTTTTTTATGGCCTCCTTTATTTTATTTTATTTTTATTTTTCGTTCGAAGTCTCATCCCGACTTGTGGGGGAATCATAGTCTCCATCATCCTTTCCTCACCGGGACAATGCTCTAATAATGATGATCATCACACTTTTATTTTCTTACAACTCAACAATTACAACTCGATACTTAGAACAAAATATGACTATGTTAATGCCTTCAGCGGTGTACCGAGATATGTAATGAATCAAGAGTGCCATGTATGAAAGAATTATGAACGATGGCTTTGCCATGAATACAATGTAAACTACACGATCATGCAAAGCAATATGACAATGATGAAGTGTGTCATAATAACGGAAGGTGGAAATTGGCATGGAAATATATCTCGGAATGGCTATGGAAATGCCATAATAGGTAGGTATGGTGGCTGTTTTGAGGAAGTTATATGGTGGGTGTATGATACCGGCGAAAGGTGCGCGGTATTAGAGAGGCTAGCAATGGTGGAAGGGTGAGAGTGCATATGATCCATGGACTCAACATTAGTCATAAAGAACTCATATACTTATTGCAAAAATCTACAAGTTATCAAAGCAAAGTATTACGTGCATGCTCCTAGGGTGATAGATAGGTAGGAAAATACCATCGCTCGTCCCCGACCGCCACTCATAAGGAAGACAATCAATAAATAAATCATGCTCCGACTTCATCACATAACGGTTCACCATACGTGCATGATACGGGAATCACAAACTTTAACACAAGTATTTCTCAAATTCACAACTACTCAACTAGCACATCTTTAATATCACCATCTCCATATCTCAAAACAATTATCAAGCATCAAACTTCTCATAGTATTCAACACACTCCTAAGAGAATTTTATTATTAACCTTGTACACTTAGCATATTAGGATTATTTAAGCAAATTACCATGCTATTTAAGACTCTCAAAATAATCTAAGTGAAGCATGAGAGATCAATAGTTTCTATAAAACAAATCCACCACCATGCTCTAAAAGATATAAGTGAAGCACTAGAGCAAAACTACATAACTCAAAAGATATAAGTGAAGCACATAGAGTATTCTAACAATTTCCGAATCATGTGTGTCTCTCTCCAAATGTGTGTACAGCAAGGATGATTGTGGTAAACTAACAAATAAAGACTCAAATAATAGAAGACGCTCCAAGCAAAACACATATCATGTGGTGAATAAAAATATATCTCCAAGTAAAGTTACCGATAGAAGTAGACGAAAGAGGGGATGCCTTCCGGGGCATCCCCAGGCTTTGGCTTTTATGTGTCCTTAGATTATCTTTGGGGTGCCATGGGCATCCCCAAGCTTAGGCTCTTGCCACTCCTTGTTCCATAATCCATCAAATCTTTACCCAAAACTTGAAAACTTCCCAACACAAAACTTAAATTAGAAAATCTCGTGAGCTCCGTTAGCGAAAGAAAACAAAATACCACTTCAAGGTACTGTAATGAACTCATTATTTATTTATATTGGTGTTAAACCTAATTTATTCCAACTTCTCTATGGTTTATAAACTATTTTACTAGCCATAGATTCATCAAAATAAGCAAACAACACACGAAAAAAAGAATCTGTCAAAAACAGAACAGTCTGTAGTAATCTGTAGCTAGCGCAAGATCTGGAACCCCAAAAATTATAAAATAAATTGCTGGACGTGAGAAATTTATCTATTAATCATCGGAAAATATAATTAACTAAATAGCACTTTCCAAATAAAAATGACAGCAGTTCTCGTGAGCGCTAAAGTTTCTGTTTTTTTGCAGCAAGATTAACAAGACTTTCCCCAAGTCTTCCCAACGGTTCTACTTGGCACAAACACTAATTAAACACAAAAAACACAACCAAAAAAGAGGCTAGATAAATTATTTATTACTAAACAGGAGCAAAAAGTAAGGAATAAAAATAAAATTGGGTTGCCTCCCAACAAGCGCTATCGTTTAACGCCCCTAGCTAGGTATAAAAAGCAAGGATAGATCTAGGTATTGCCATAATAGTAAGATAGGTCATTAAAACTCATTTCATATTCGCTACGTTCGGCAGCCAGTTTTCTTTGTTGCAAGCAAAAGTAATCAAAAGGGCTAAATTTAATGGGACAAAAGTCCCTAAGATCAACCTTGGGAGGTATAGGTTCCTCCTTTGGTCCTTCGTATTGCACAACCAATTCATCATTATAAGCATTCTTTTGACAGAACTTTGTGAGCCTATATTCAAGAGAATATCCTAGTTCATTATTTCGAATGGCCATATCATAATTAAGTTCAGAAATTCTATCAACTAAAACATTGGTAGGAACCCTTTTTCTAAGATTTTCATTGAAAGCAACATAGTCTAGAGACTGAAAACGCATTATTTCTTCTTGATCAAAAAGGATAGCCTCTATGGGAGGACGGCAAGCGTCCACCCTATAACGCGCAAAGATTTCTTTGGCCTCTTTTATTATGAATCTAAACTCATGAGCCAAAAAGATAGTAACGACACACTTAATAGAAGAATGCTCAATATTAGAAAATGCTAGGAAAATCCTTTGTATGCAAGGATGCATGTGCATGAATTGTCTTTCAAGTTCAACTACAAGCATGGCAATAGCGTCCGCAAGACTACTAGTTCTATGAAGGATAGAACTACCCATAGAAGGTAAAGCACTGGCACAAGTAAAGAAATCTTGAATAACTCCTTTTCCAATAATATTGCCACTACCAACACGGAATTTTTTTGTATGTAAGATGGGGGGTTCTTTAGCAGGAGCATCAGAATTTTTCATGATATTATTATTGTCCATATCGACAATAATTTCCCCAATTTCAGGCATAACGGCAGAAGGTGCAAAGGGAAAAAAGAGGCAAATAGAGAAAGAGAGGGAGGATAGAGAGAGAGAGGGCGAATAAAACGGCAACAATGAAGTGGGGGAGAGGAAAACGAGAGGCAAATGGCAAATAATGTAATGTGGGAGATAAGGGTTTGTGATGGGTACTTGGTATGTTGACTTTTGCGTAGACCTCCCCGGCAACGGCGCCAGAAATCCTTCTTGCTACCTCTTGAGCACTTGCGTTGGTTTTCCCTTGAAGAGGAAAGGGTGATGCAGCAGAGTAGCGTAAGTATTTCCCTCAGTTTTTGAGAACCAAGGTATCAATACAGTAGGAGGCTATGCGCGAGTCCCTCCAACCAGCACAAAACAAATAAATCCTCGCAACCAACGCGATAAGGGGTTGTCAATCCCTACACGGTCACTTACGAGAGTGAGATCTGATAGATATGATAAGATAATATTTTTTGGTATTTTTATGATAAACATGCAAAGTAAAATAAAAGGCAATGGAAATAACAAAGTATTGGAAGATTAATATGATGAAGATAGACCCAGGGGCCATAGGTTTCACTAGTGGCTTCTCTCGAGAGCATAAGTATTTTACGGTGGATGAGCGAATTATTGTTGAGCAATTGATAGAATTGAGCATAGTTATGAGAATATCTAGGTATGATCATGTATATAGGCATCACATCCGAGACAAGTAGACCGACTCCTGCCTGCATCTGCTACTATTACTCCACACATCGACCGCTATCCAGCATGAATCTAGAGTATTAAGTTCATAAGAACAGAGTAACGCCTTAAGCAAGATGACATGATGTAGAGGGATAAACTCATGCAATGAAAACCCCATCTTGTTATCCTCGATGGCAATAATACAATACATGCCTTGCTGCCCCTACTGTCACTAGGAAAGGACACCGCAAGATTGAACCCAAAGCTAAGCACTTCTCCCATTGCAAGAAAGATCAATCTAGTAGGCCAAACCAAACTGATAATTCGAAGAGACTTGCAAAGATAACCAATCATACATAAAAGAATTCAGAGGAGATTCAAATATTGTTCATAGATAAACTTTATCATAAACCCACAATTCATCGGTCTCAACAAACACACCGCAAAAAGAAGATTACATTGAATAGATCTCCACAAGAGAGGGGGAGAACTTTGTATTGAGATCCAAAAAGAGAGAAGAAGCCATCTAGCTAATAACTATGTACCCGTAGGTCTGAGGTAAACTACTCACAATTCATTGGAGAGGCTATGGTGTTGATGTAGAAGCCCTCCATGATCGATGCCCCCTCCGGCGGAGCTTCGGAACAGGGCCCAAGATGGGATCTCGTGGATACAGAAAGTTACGGTGGTGGAATTAGGGTTTTGGCTCCATATGTCATCGTTTGGGGGTACGTAGATATATATATGAGAAAGAAGTACGTCGGTGGAGCAACAGGGGGCCCACGAGGGTGGAGGGCGTGCCTGGGGGGGTGGTTGGCGCTCCCCCCTACCTCGTGGCCTCCCTGTTGGTTGCTTGACATAGGGTCCAAGTCTCCTGGGTCTTGTTCGGTGAGAAAATCACGTTCCCGAATGTTTCATTCCGTTTGGACTCCGTTTGATATTCCTTTTGTTCGAAACCCTAAAATAGGCAAAAAAACAACAATTCTGGGCTGGGCCTCCGGTTAATTGGTTAGTCCCAAAAATAATATAAAAGTGGATAATAAAGCCCAATAATGTCCAAAACAGTAGATACTATAGCATGGGGCAATCAAAAATTATAGATACGTTGGAGATGTATCATTGTCCCCTCCACGGGACTCCCCTGAGGTGATACCAGGGCCCATCATGTTCCTTCTGGTCCATAAAAAAATCTCTGTAAACTTTCGTGGCATTTGGAGTCCGTCTGATATTGATTTTCTGCGATGTAAAAAACACAGAAAAAACAGGAACTGGCACTTGGCACTGTGTCAACAGGTTAGTACCAAAAATTGTATAAAATGAAATGATTATAAAACATCCAAGATTGATAATATAACAGCATGGAACAATCAAAAATTATATATACATTGGAGACGTATCAGCATCCCCAAGCTTAACTGCTACTCGTCCTCGAGTAGGTAAGTGATAAAAACAGAATTTTTGATGTGGAGTGTTGTTTGACATGTCATATCATATTCTTTTCTTTATAGCATGGACATTTTATGTGATTCAAAGCAATAGTCTAGTGTTGACATAATAATTTAGATACTCAAGCATACGAACAAGCAACCATGTCTTTCAAAATATCAATGCTAAAATAAGTTATCCCTACAAAATCATAGTCTTGTCACGCTCTATCTTCTTAACACAAAGTATTTATCATGCACAACCCCGATGACAAGCTGAGCAATTGGTTCGTACTTTTTAACGTGCTTCAATTTTTTCAACTCTTACGCAATACATGAGCGCAAGCCATGGATATAACACTACGGGTGGAATAGAGTATGATGATAGGGGTAAATATAGAGAAGACAAAAAGGTAAGAAAGTCTCACATCGATGCGATGGAGATGTCCATCAATCGATATCAACATGAGGAGTAGGGATTGACACACAACGAATGCACTAAGAGCTATAAGTGTATGAAAGCTCAATATGAAAACTAAGTGTCGGTGTACTAGAATAGGGGTACCCTAGTACCCCGAACTTGCGCACAGGCAGTTGCAGCACCCCGCGACAAGGCTTGCCGGGTGAACGCCAAGATCCTCCGTGGTTCCCTTGGAGCCATTCAAGAACAAAGTATTTAAGCTCACGAGACAAGGCCCCGGCAAGAGGAGCTTGCCGGGAAGGCCAACCAAGGAACTCCAAGGAACTTGCCGCGACGCGCCACCCGCTCCGGCAAGGCAACAAGGCCCCGGCAAGAGGAGCTTGCCGGGAAGACCAACCAAGGTACCTCGAGGCCCGGTGAGCGACAAGCTTCCGGACCCGACAAGATAACAGCGGCGGCAAGGCGCTTCCCGCGGCAGGCGGCCACTCTGTGCCCACGCTCCAGCGCATCCACCAACGTGTCGCTCTGGGGGCCTCTCCAGGCGCGCGTGGCGGGAGGTTGTGCAGCCAGCGGTGCGCAGTGGCATGCGAAGCTGACAAGATCGCCATCGTGGCGAACGGTGGCGCCCCTAATGGTCCTTTTCTGCACTATTTGGGCGACTCAGACGGGCATTTAATGCCCTTGTCCCCTGCCGTCAGGGTTAGGTAGGGTGCACTGTACAAATAACTGTACCAACCACCTCACTTTTTACATTTGTACCCTTCTCTGCATTGCCACCTGTCGGTGACCCCTTTAGCGTATAAAAGGAGGCCCATGCGCAACGTAGAGGGGGTTGGACTGGTTCGGAACCCAGAAAAACACTACACTCTCTCTCTGGAGCAAGAACACAAGATAATCAAACAAGCAGCAGTAGGAGTGTTATCTCTCCGGAGAGCTCCGAAGCTGGGTAAACTGCTCGTGTGCTTCGCCTCGATCTGCTCTTGGTGTGATCTCCGCCCCCCGCCGAACCGAAAGGGGCTCGGTCCGCCGGCCCCATATATGTTCGTGGATCAGTTTCCCCGACATCTTTGGCGCGCCAGGTAGGGAGGGCGTCGAGATTGTGTGAACCTGATCCGGCGTTCACACGAGCTAGATCTTCATTCCCTTCATCAACATGCCACCGAAGAAGAAGACTTCGGCGGCAGCCGCTCCGTCCACGTCACTTCCGCCACTGTTGGAGCAAACAGGTGGTGGAATGGACGCCGGCGGAAGAATGGACGTCGACGAGGAAGCTTATGATGCTGCCAGGTCCAAGGACAAGGCTGCACAAACCTCGGCGACTGTACATGTTCCGCGCCACTCTCAAGAGGCGCAAGACCAACAGCGTCATGGCACTCGCAGTGCCATACGCATGATAGGCCAAGACCAAGCTGGTGGATCTCGGGGTGCTCAAGACCAGCATGCACGCCAGCGTGCTGGCACGAGCGGGGCACGGTCGCCTGGACGGGATACTACTCCTTCTAACATCTTTAGAAGTCCGAGCACGTCCCGCTCCTCGCGCCGTCCGCCACTGCCACCCACCACTCCAGCAGAAGCTTTGGCGCGAGCTCAACTGCTCCTAGATTACCCTCCGACGTCGGACAAGATCGACGAATGGAGGGCCACCATTCAGAGTCTCATCGGCTACGCCAACGGCGACACTCCATGGCGGTCGAGCGCGTCGCCGCCGCGGCAGGGTTGCCGGGCGCGAGCCGGTGGCGACGAAACGGGTGGAGGTGCAACTACCATGCGTTCACCACCCCGAAGGCCAAGATCGCCGACTCGCCGGATCCACCTCGACAGCGACTCCACCGCATCGTCGGATCCACGAGCTCGTCGCGATCAGCGCCAAGTTCTTCATGATCGACAACAAGAAGACGCTCGAACTCGCATCGAGCGCCAAAGAGAAGCGTGACGTCAATCCGACAAGTGCGTTGGGCCCTCTGTTGACATGCATGCGCCAGGGGAACCAGGCGATCTGCCGTACGTGGTAGGTTGCCCTGCGTTCACTCGTGAGCTGCGGCAAGTCCAGTGGCCCAGCACGAAGAACTTCAAGCCAGACGTACCGGAGAAGTACGACGGCAAGACGCATCCGTCGGAGTTCCTCAGCATCTACACCATTGCGGTGCGGGCTGCCGAGGGACGGGATGACAAGATCCTTGCCAACTACTTCCCGCTGGTGCTCAAGCCCAACGTCAGATCCTGGCTCATGCACTTGCCGGACAACTCCATATCCTCTTGGGCTGATCTGTGCCATCAGTTTGTCGGCGCCTTCACAGGCGGACACAAGCCTCATGGCCAGGAGAGTGATCTTCATCTGCTCGCCCAGAAGGAAGGAGAGCCCCTGCGCAAGTACATTCAGAGATTCAGCAGTGTGCAGCACAACATCCCAGACGTCCACCCTGCCACGGTGATCAGCGCATTCCATCAGAACATGCGAAACCGCAGGATGCGGGAGGAAATGGCGATGTGCAAGATCAGGGACGTCAGTGAGTTATATGCACTGGCCGACACGTGTGCACGTGCTGAGGAAGGGAGGAGACTCCCCGGAGAGAATGTAGGAGCGGGAGGATCTGACAGTGAAGATGCTGCCCCGGCAAGGAAAAACCGGCGGCGGAACAACAGGAAGAGGAAAGGCAAAGAGGTGCTAGTTGTTGAGCAGTCCGGCAACGGTGGTGGCGCCAAGAAATCCAAAGCTGGTGACTCCAGCAAGGAGGTTGCCGCGGAGGTGGCGGTCGCCGACAAGCAGGACGGCACCAACAAGCAGTATTGCAAGATCCACCGCACCAAGGGCCATGATCTCCAGAGCTGCAAGAAAGTCGAGCAGCTTGTTGAGCAACAGAAAGCTGAATACGAGCGGCGCGACAAGGAGAAGGCCCAGGAAGGTGCTGGGGGATCCGGCAAGAAACGTCCCGGCCGAGGAGGACGCCGTGGCAAGGCCAAGCAGCGGCAAGGAGACAGACCTCCTCACGGCCGCGACAAGGATGAAGATGACGACGACGATGAAGACATGGATGATGAGGAGACTGATGAGTAGGAGTTCCAGAAAGCCACAGAGGTCCTGTGCGTTGACGGTGGTGCTTCTCTGCATACCTCGCATCGTCAGATCAAGTAGTGGGTGCGGGAAGTTAATGCAGCAGAACCACCCATCGAGTCACGCAAGCCTCTGAAATGGTCCAGCACGCCTATCATCTTTGATATTGAGGACCACCCTGATCGCATAACTGCGGTCGGGTGCTTGCCGATGTTGGTTTCACCAACAATCTGCAACCTCAAGGTCACTAAGATGCTAGTTGACGGCGGGGCCGGCTTGAACCTGATCTCCTCCGCGGTGCTCCAGAAACTCCAGATCCCTGACAGCAAGCTCGAAGAGACCGGTACATTTCAAGGAATCAACCCGGGAAGGAGCAAGCCGAAGGGAAAGATCACGTTGCCGGTAACATTTGGCAGCGAGCTGAACTTCAGGACTGAGAGGGTCACGTTTGATGTTGCTGACTTTCCATTACCTTACAATGGAATCCTTGGCCGTCCGGCACTCGCCAAGTTCATGGCAGCCTCTCACTATGCGTACAACATACTGAAAATGCCAGGCCCGATAAGTGTCATCTCTGTCCCTGGCGACAAGAAGGATGCTCTTGTCTGTGCCGACAAGATCTACCGAGAAGCAGCAGCCGCAGCAGGACGCAAGACACTTGCTGCTGAAGCTCCCGGGGGGAAGAAGAAGACCAAGTCCGGCAAGAGCTCTGATGCCCACTCCGGCAAGCGCACCTCTTCGGAGTGCTGCGCTACCGTCGAGGACGCACCATCGAGCTCCACCGGCAAGTGTAAGAAGGCAATGGCAGCTCCACCTGAGACCAAGAAGGTGTCCGCCAAGGAGGACGGCACTGGTGGTACCTTCACCATCAGCGCCACTCTTGACCCCAAATAGGAAAGCGCGCTTGTTGCTTTCCTGCGGGCGAATGTCGACGTGTTTGCGTGGCAACCCTCTGATATCCCCGGTGTTCCCACGAAAGTAATTGAGCACCACCTTGCCGTTTGTCCTCATGTGTGGCCCGTCAAGCAGAAAGTCAGGAAACAGGCAGTGGAGCGCCAAGAATTCATCGCAGAAGAAATCAAGAAGTTGGAAGCAGCAGGCCTTGTCAGAGGAGTGCTCCATCCCACGTGGTTGGCCAATCCTGTTGTCGTGCGCAAGGCCAACGGGAAATGGAGGCTTTGTATTGACTTCACTGATGTTAATAAAGCTTGTCCCAAAGGCCCATTTCCCTTGCCGCGCATTGACCAGATTGTTGACTCCACAGCCGGATGTGATTTGCTTTCATTTCTTGATGCATACTCAGGATACCATCAGATCTTCATGGCAGAAGAGGATGAAGAGAAAACCGCATTTATCACCCCGTGTGGCACGTACTGCTTCGTACAGATGCCTTTCGGTTTGAAGAATGCTGGTTCAACATTCGCAAGGGTAGTCCACCACGCTTTTGAGCCGCAGATGCACAGAAATGTGGAAGCCTACATGGATGACATAGTGGTCAAGAGCAAGAATAGGGCGACCCTGATTCAAGATTTAGACGAGACATTTGCAAATCTGCGCAAGATCAACCTCAAGCTTAACCCCGAGAAGTGCGTGTTTGGAGTCCCTTCCAGCAAGCTTCTCGGGTTCTTTGTGTCTCAGCGGGGAATTGAAGCCAATCCCGACAAGATCAAGGCCATTGAGTAGATCGAAGCACCAAAGCACGTCAAGGATGTACGAAGGCTTGCCGGTTGCGTGGCTGCTCTCAGCAGGTTTATCTCAAGATCTGCTGAGCACGCCCTGCCATTTTTCAAAATTTTGAAAAAGGCAGGTCCAATAAAATGGACTCCGAAGGCGGAGGCTGCGCTGCAGGACTTAAAGAGATACCTATCCTCCACTCCAACACTTGTCGCACCTAAGCCGCAAGAGAAGTTGCTACTGTATATAGCGGCAACCAATCAAGTGGTTAGTGCTGCGTTAGTGGCGGAGAGGAAGGCAGATGATGAGCCAGCAACCATGGTAGATGCATCCAGCGACAATCAGGGGGCTTCGCCGACAAGCTCTGGTCCCGACAGAGATGGATCTGCGCAGGAGCATGATAAGATGCAGAAGAGAATGGTGCAGCGTCCAGTTTACTTTGTCAGTTCCCTTCTACAGGGGGCTATATCAAGGTACTCTGGTGTGCAGAAGTTGCTTTTCGGCCTCCTCATGGCCTCGAGAAAGCTGCACCATTACTTCCAAGCACATGAGATCACAGTCGTCACTCGCTTTCCGCTGAAGAGGATACTGCAAAATCGAGAAGCGACAGGCAGGATTGTCGAGTGGGCGCTGGAACTGTCAAGCTTTGGCCTCAAGTTTGAGAGCACTTCAACTATCCAAAGCAGAGCATTGGCAGAGTTCATAGCAGAATGGACGCCAATACCAGATGAAGAAATTCCAGAGACGAGCATCCGCGTCAAAGAGGCAAGCAAAGAGTGGCGGATGTACTTTGATGGTGCCTTCTCGCTGCAAGGCGCCGGTGCGGGCGTGCTGCTTGTCGCGCCCACCGGAGAGCACCTCAAGTACGTAGTCCAGATGCACTTTCCCAAGGAGCAAGCAACCAATAATACTGCAGAGTATGAAGGATTGCTTGCCGGTCTCAGAATCGCAGCAGACCTTGGGATCAAGAAGCTCATTGTCAGGGGTGACTCACAGCTTGTCGTCCGCCAAGTGAACAAGAACTACCATAGTCCATTGATGGAAGCATATGTTGATGAAGTGAGGAAGCTAGAAGAGCACTTGACGGCCTACAGATGGAGCATATCCCAAGAGCTCAGAATGACATTGCTGATGGCCTGTCAAAGTGCGCCGCACTAAAGTTACCTGTGGAACCAGGGATCTTTGTGCTCAAGTTGACTCAACCATCCGTAACACCATCAACTGGACAAACCAAGAAGAGGAAGTTGGTTTCTGGTGACTACTTTCCGGCAGAGCTCCCCGAAGACGCCGCCAAGAAAGTCCCCAAGATCAACACCGAGGATGCTGAGGGGCAGTCTGCTCCGGCAAGCCTTATGGTTTGTTCCGTTGAAGCAGACGCTCCCGACAAGTTTTGCTCCGGCAAGCTTGCCGGGGAACATCAAGCTCCGGCAGGGCCGCAAGTCCTTGCCGTAGAAGCGGATGTTCCCGCATCAGCAGATGTGCCTTTAGTCCTTGTTGTCGAGCCACAAGCTCCAGCATGGGCACAGCAGATTGTCCATTTCCTTCAGACAGGAGAACTTCCCAAAGAGCAAGAAGAAGCGGAAAAAGTAGCCTGGCAGTCAAGTATGTACCAGTTTGTCGATAGCATACTGTACAGAAGAAGACTCAACAGTGTGAAATTGAAGTGTATTTGCCGGGAAGATGGACAAAAGCTGTTGGCAGAGATACATGGAGGCATATGTGGCCACCACATTGGCGCAAGAGCACTTGTCGGCAAAGCTTTCCGGCAAGGTTTCTATTGGCCGACAGCCCTCCAGGATGCAACTACACAAGTAACCAAGTGTGAAGCGTGCCAGTTCCACTCCAAACAGATACACCAGCCAGCTCAAGCTCTTCAGACGATCCCTTTATCCTGGCCATTTTCTATCTGGGGGCTCGATATCCTTGGCCCTTTCTCCCGAGCTGTCGGGGGCTTTGAGTACTTGTACGTCGCAATCGACAAGTTCACAAAGTGGCCGGAAGTGCAGCCAGTGAGGAAGGTGACAGCACAGTCAGTAGTCAAGTTCTTCAGGTCAATTGTTTGCCGTTTCGGGATCCCTAACAGGATCATCACCGACAACGGCACGCAATTCACGAGCCGCACCTTCATGCAGTATGTCCAAGACCTTGGCGCCAAGGTCTGCTTCGCTTCTGTTTCTCATCTGAGAAGCAACGGTCAAGCAGAGAGGGCAAATGCTGAAGTGCTGCGTGGACTCAAGACCAGAACTTTCGACAGGCTGCACAAGTGCGGAAGAAACTGGATCGAGGAGCTGCCGGTGGTTCTTTGGTCGATCAGAACGACGCCAAATCGAGCCACTGGCCAGACGCCTTTCGCTCTAGTCTATGGAGCAGAGGCAGTTCTCCCCACGAAACTCATATACGGATCACCTCGAGTGCTCGCTTATGATGAGCTTGAGCAAGAACAGCTGCGACAAGACGACGCGCTGATCCTTGAGGAAGATCGTCTTCAGGCTGCTGTACGAGCTGCTCGATACCAGCAAGCTTTGCGCCGCTACCATAGCCGCAAAGTTAAGGCCAGAAGCTTCGAGGAAGGCGACCTTGTTCTTCGGCGCGTTCAGTCCGCCAAGAATTCCAACAAGTTGACGCCGAAGTGGGAAGGCCCTTATCGGGTGAAACGAGTCACTAGGCCCGGGGCTGTCCGCCTTGAGACCGAAGATGGCATTCCGGTGAGCAACTCCTTGAACATAGAACATCTTCGTAAGTTTTTCCCGTAGGGCGCGGTTGCCGGAACCCGTTCCGGCAACCACCTTTTGTACAAGTCTTGCCGCTGTTACATGTAATCCTTTGTACAAAGCCGGGCGCAGATCCCATGCATAAATAAAACCCCATGTGCTCCGCACAACTTGTCCATTTCATGCATTAGTTTCTTTCTTGCATGCTTTATCTAACACTTTGTGCAGCACCTACATCCGGTAAGCAATAACGAGCCGAAGGGCTCCATATCATTATTTTCTCTTCTTTCTTTTTTTCAACAAAGGAAAAGAAGGTTCCCTCGCACACAAGTTTACCGGGGGGGAAGGAGAAGATTGTGGTATGGACCAGGCGTCGTTCAAGCAAAGTTTTGCCTTGCCGGGAAGCAAATGACAGAAAAGCTAAGTTGCCAAAGTTTGAGCAATCAGTTTTTAAATTTTTGAGTTATCTTCCTCGAACGACCCTGCTTTGTATGAAAAACCTGTGCGCGGAGGAACCAACTCGTGGCTAGTTGCGCCCTTACTTTGTTTCGAGTCCGCTCAACAACTTAAGTGTGCTGCATCTAGTCGCGACAAGGTTTCTTGTTGGAAGCAGCGCCGCCAGCAGGCTGCTGACGTTCAGCACTCAGCGCTCGCGGCTCGGGTGCCTGCGCCGACAAGTTCCCTAGAAGCGTAGGGAAAAACATACAAAGGAAGGAATCTAGTAGAGGAAATAACATAGCAATTGATAACAGAAATAAAGTTATATTACAAGATAACTTGTCGCAGCTCTAACAGACGTTTTCATAACATGATTAGCAGCGACAAGGGAAAAGAAGAAATGGGCGGCCTAGTCTACGCGATCGCCCTCAACCCTCTTGATCTCGCTCACCTTGTCCACAATGGGTGCGACAAGGGCCTTGAGTGCGTCCCGATCGGCGTCTGGCGGCAAGGACTTGAGGACGTTGGTGAAGCTGAGGCCTGGATTGCGGAAGGCCACCTTCATGAGCACCTTCTGGAGAACCCCGGCGCAGATTCTGCGCGACTCGTCGGCCAGTTGCTTTGGGATCCTCTCCCGGAGCCGCTGGAGTGCCGTCGCCACGCCCTTGAAGAACAGGCTGAGCTTGGCGCTGGGTTGGAGATTCTCGTCGGAGGGATACCCAAAGTCCTCCATCCCCAGCTGCGCCAGCTCCTCGTCGATGACTGCGGCAATATTCACCAGACCCTCGGTCCAGTGCTCCACAGTATCTCTGAATGAGTTCTGGGTAACTGCGATGCTCTCCAGCAGCGCCTTGTCAGCCTTGACCTTCTCCGACAAGGTCTTCTCCCGCTCCTTGGCGTCGCCCAGCGTCTACGTCAGCGTGGCCAGCTTCAACTCTAGGTCTGCATTGGAATCCTTGGCGGCGCTGAGCTCCTTGCCCCTCTCAGCGAGAAGACCTTGCAGCTCACCGTGGGCGGCAGCATCCTTCTCACGCTCATGCTTGAGCGCGGCAAGCTCCTCGCCGCTCTTCCTGATGTTGGCCTCCAGCTGCGCCACCTTCTCCTCCAGCTCTTTCTTGGCGGCCTCTGCGATTGCGGCAGCGTCCTTTGCTTCCTTGAGCGCCCCGCCAAGTGCTTGCTCGCGCTCGGCGAGCTCCTCCTCGTAGCTGTCGAGGTTGGCCTTCCGCTGCACCAATTCGCCTTCTCACACGGACTGCTTCTCGGCGGCCAGCCTTTGTTCCTCCTCAGCTTCGGCCTTCTCGAGAAGGAAGGCCGTGCGCTCCTCGGTGAGTCGCTCCCGCTCCTATGCCAGGGACCGGAGAGCTTCTTGATTGTGGCCCCGGAGCTCCTCCGCGCGCTTCTCCATATCAACTCCCGCCTTCGCGACAAGCGCTTCCTGGGAAGCCAGCTTGGCTTGCCGTGCGCGGTAGAGTGACAGCAGCTGCTCCTCCTCAGGCTCGCCACTGCTGCTGCTGGGCGCGTCGACCAACGATAGTCTAGCGGAGGCGAGCACCTCCTCATCGAAAGTTTCCCCCTCGACCGGCGCCCTGGAGCTCGACGCCCAGGGTAGCTTGATGAAGATATAGTCGCCGGCCTTCAAGTAGGCGCCGGGCTGGGGCTCCTCGGAGCCCGACTTCGCAGCAGCGACAGAGGGATCGGCGGTCGGCGCAGCGCCTGGCGCTCCTGCGGCCTCAGGGTCGTCAGTGCGATCGCCCGACCCCTCGCCGGCTTCTGCGGCGGCAGCCTTGGCGGCCTCCTCGCCGGCGGTCTCGTCAGCACCGGCCCCTTATTCGTTGGCGGCGGCATCGTGAGTGCTGCCATGCGTGCCTTCCTTGCCGGCGCCCTCTGTCTCCATTGGCTCAGCAGCAGATGGGTCTGAAGAACGAAGAAGGGAGAAAAATCAATCAAAAATCCAAGAGAAGAAAATCAGAAGAAGAAGAACCCAAGGGAAAGTTTTTGGACAAGTGAATTACCTGTGCCAAGATCTGCAGTTGCGGTCTCGGCCGCCGCAGGATCGACGGTGCTGTCCCTTGCTGGAGAACTACCCCTTGCCGGAGAGTTCTCCCTTGCCGGAGAGCGCTCCCTTGCTGGGGACTCCTCCCTTGGCGGCGTAGTCGAAGCAGATGGCACTTCGGGACCAGCTTCCGGGCGCTCCTGATATGGCTGCTCTGCTCCTACATAAATCAACAAGCAAGATATCAACAAAGGAAAAAGCACTCATGCGCGCCTGACAGCAGAAAGCTAACTATGAACTTATGCTGGGGGCTGCGCTGGGGGCTGCTTTGAGGAGTGGTTGCCGGCTCCGTCAAGGTGGTCTCGGATCCACCCCCTGCTGACATGCTGGGGTCATCTTCGATGACAATCACCGCGGCCTTGGCCCTCTTCGCCGCTCTCTGGGCCAGCGTCCTGAAAAGAAAGGAGTTTAGATTGAAGCAAGTCAGATACAAGATAAAAACAAGCAAGATTGAAGAACTACAAGAGCACCAAAGAAACTTACTCTTCTTCCTCCTCGTCGGAGCTGAGCGCGGAAAGATCGAAGTCCGGCTCCCCTCCGATGCGGCGAGGCGGAGGAGTAGGATCCCTTGCCCGCTTGGCGGGGGCGGTGGCGGTGGCCCGGGAAGATCCCGCTCCAGTTGCCGCTGCTGCGTGAGGCGCTTCCGCGGCAACATTGCTTGCCGCGGTAGAGCGTGTCGCACGGCTCGGCGGCTGTTGACCCAGCTGCCGCCCCGCTACGTTCGCGGCCCTGCGAAGACGCCTTCTTGGCGGGGCCGGGGGCCCCGCCTGCGGCAAGCTTTCTGAAGGCTCGGGCTCTTCCTCGCCGGCCTCGCTCGGCTCAGCTTCAGAGCAGGCAGGCTCTTCCTCGCCAATGAACTCCGCGCGCTCGGCGAGGTTTGCTGCCTCTGCCGCCTCCGCCTCCTCCACAGTGAACCCAAACGCGCCCGCGGCAGCTGCGGCCGCAACCTCTTCCGCCCTAGTGGCGACGCGCTGCAGCTCCTCGTCGGTGGTGTCACGGGTGAGGCTCTTCTGCTCGTCAGCGCAGACCGGCACTTCTTCCAAGTTGCCGAAGAACGCTTGCACGACGTCATCCGCAGGCTCTTGCCAAGTTGGAACGATTCCATGTGAATCGCACAATGGCATCATGGCACGGATCCGGTCAAGCGAAGAATTATTGCACAATGGAACGACGCCCCTCGCCAGCGTGAATGGGTGCTGGGGATCGCGTTTGAACAACTCCAGGAGCATTGCATCCAGCTCCAAGACGGTGAAGTTGTAGTTGAGGCCCGGCCGCAGCCTCATGATGTCCGCCGAGTTCTTGAATTCCCAGACGGGCCTCCCCCTCTCCTGCAGGGGGCGATGCAGCGGCAGAGGAAATCTGCGCCTACAGCGCCTACAGTGAGCCCGGCAAGCCTGAGGCGAAGGATCCTAGTAATGGCGATCTTCAGCCTCTCGTCTTCCGGGGCCACGTTGCTCCAATTATTGCCGCGCACTATTGGAGCTTGGCGCACGGCGGTGAAGGGCTGCGGATTCTCCTCGACGATCTAGACCCACTCCGCTCTCCCCTCCTCCCACTTGCTGCGGAGCTCACCCTCCAAGTACGCCTCCTTCTTGCCGACTCTCGAGATCCAGGCGATCCCTCCGGCAAGCGGCTCTCCTCTCTCTACCCGAGGCATGAAGAAGTGGCGGAAAAGGGCAACATTGGGGTGGACTCCGACAAAGTTTTCGCACAAATGTGCGAAAACTGCCATGGTCAGAACGGCGTTGGGGGTGAAATCAAGGAGGCGGAGGCCGTAGGTGTTCATGATATCGCAGAAGAACTCCGAGAAGGGCGGGTAGAGCCCGCAATAGAAGAACAGCGCGAAGAATGGGTACCCGTTTGGAGCCAGTTCCAGAGCAGCGGCCGGGAGTACCCTCGTGCGCGGATGCGCCCGCGTCTCAGTCGCCCAAAAGAGGTAGGAGTACTCCCTCAGCTCCTTCGCGCCGAGCTGGGGGGAGAAGATCGCCCGCTCCTTCCGCAGCGCCGCGAGCCGCTTCGCCTCGGCCGACCTCACGCCCTTCCCCTTGTCGGCTTTCGGAGCCATGGCGGAGGTGGTGGGGGAGGTCATCGGTGTTGGTGATGCTGGTGGCAATGGGGGGCGGAGCGCTGCTCTCTCGGCTTCGAGAAGAAGGGGGAGCGGCGGAGGTTCGTGAAGATGGAGTAGTAGCGACCAGCGAGGGGGAACGAACTGCCCCTGTTTCCTCTGCTTATAAAGAGGGACGGGGCGGACGTTTCGCCCTTCCGAATAAAGAACCACCCACGATCTCTCCCACGACACCGCATTCAACGCGTGCCGTTAGGGGAGAGCGCGGTGGATACGGAGCGAGATTCGGTGTGGCCCAGTCCGCGTGTGCCCGTGCCCTGTCTTGGGCCTGGCCCAACAGTGCTCGGCACCGTGTCTGGCCCAGGCCCGGGGGCTCCTGTTGGTGTACTAGAATAGGGGTACCCTAGTACCCCGAACTTGTGCACGGGCAGTTGCAGCACCCCGCGGCAAGGCTTGCCGGGCGAACGCCAAGATCCTCCGTGGTTCCTTTGGAGCCATTCAAGAACAAAGTATTTAAGCTCAGGAGACAAGGCCCCGACAAGAGGAGCTTGCCGGGAAGGCCAACCAAGGCACTCCAAGGAACTTGCCGCGACGCGCCACCCGCTCCGGCAAGGCAACAAGGCCCCGGCAAGAGGAGCTTGCCGAGAAGACCAACCAAGGTACCTCGAGGCCCGGTGAGCGACAAGCTTCCGGACCCGACAAGATAACAGCAACGGCAAGGTGCTTGCCGCGGCAGGCGGCCACTCTGTGCCCACGCTCCAGCGCATCCACCAACGTGTCGCTCTGGGGGCCTCTCCAGGCGCGCGTGGCGGGAGGCTGTGCAGCCAGCGGTGCGCAGTGGCATGCGAAGCTGACAAGATCGCCATCGTGGCGAACGGTGGCGCCCCTAACGGTCCTTTTCTGCACTTTTTGGGCGACTAAGACGGGCATTTAATGCCCTTGTCCCCTGCCGTCAGGGTTAGGTAGGGTGCACTGTACAAATAATTGTACCAACCACCTCACTTTTTACATTTGTACCCTTCTCTGCGTTGCCACCTGTCGGTGACCCCTTTAGCGTATAAAAGGAGGCCCATGCGCAACGTAGAGGGGGTTGGACTGGTTCGGAACCCAGAAAAACACTACGCTCTCTCTCTGGAGCAAGAACACAAGATAATCAAACAAGCAGCAGTAGGAGTGTTATCTCTCCGGAGAGCTCCGAAGCTGGGTAAACTGCTCGTGTGCTTCGCCTCGATCTGCTCTTCGTGTGATCTCCGCCCCCCGCCGAACCGAAAGGGGCTTGGTCCGCCGGCTGCATAGATGTTCGTGGATCAGTATCCCCAACACTAAGTGGGTGTGCATCTAATCCTACAATGAAAAATTCCCACTAGTATATGAAAGTGACAACATAGGAGACTCTCCATATGAAAAACATGGTGCTACTTTGAAGCACAAGTGTGGTAAAGGATACTGGCAATGCCCCTTCTCTTTTTTTTTATTTTTTTTTCTTTCTTTCTTTCTTTCTTTCTTTTCTTTTCTCTTTTTTTCCTTTTTTTCTTTCTCTCATTGTCCGGAGTCTCATCCCGACTTGTGGGGGAATCATAGTCTCCATCATCCTTTCTTCACTGGGGCACTGCTCTAAAAATGAATAAGGATGATGATCACACTTCTATTTACTTATAACTCAAAAGAAATAAAAATTACAACTTGATACCTATGACAAAATATGACTCTATATGAATGCCTCTGGCATGTACCAGGATGTGCAATGATCTAGCGTAACATGTATGAAAAATGATGAACGGTGGCTGAGCCACAAACACTATGTCAGCTATATGATCATGCAACTCTACTGCAGGATACTGCTAACGCGACACTATGATCAGAGACCCTTCGACGAAACTGTGTGCAATGCCATAATCGCAAACGGTGGTGTAAAAAACCGTCAAAAAGGTGCAAAACATTTGCGATGGCGAAGCCATCAAACACGGTTTAGATTTTAGTTCCATGTATGATGCAGGACACATGGTTGATCCATTCAAACTGTCTGCGATGAGGCAGAAAAACAGAAATGGGTAGCCATAACAATGTGTGTGTGATGCTGGACACACGGTTAATCCATTCAAACTGTTTGCGATGAGGTAGAACAACAGAAACAGGCAGCCATATCAATGTGTGTGCGATATACGACATATGGTTAACTTGGACGAACTGTTTTCGATTAGGGAACACAATAGGAACGGTTCAACTTAACAAGATGTGTGTGATATGCGGCATACAGTTCACATGGATGAACTGTTTGTGATGAGCCAAAAGAACACAAACGAGTCGTGTAAACAAGATGTGCGTGATACATGGCAGACAACCGACTCAGATGAACTGTTTGCGATGAGAAATTACAACACAGACGGTCAATGCAGTTACTTCGTGTGTGATTCTATGTGTACAAAAAACTTTGAAAAATGCAAACTAGTTGCTTGCGGTGGCGGAGTATCACACACGATGCGTCTGCGAGTACTTGTGTGCGATGATTAGTATGTTACACATATGTTTCCTTATGTTAACATGTGTGTGAATTTTTCAATATGGACAGTTAATATGCAAATGCCTTCTGGTCATCGGGCACACGCTTAAACTCAATGAACTGTGTACGATACTAATACTTTCCATGGAAATTTATGAACTTGGGTAACAACATTTGAGTAACTTATATATAGTGGTTACATTATTCGACAAAAGGAGGATCTTCGCAACACGGTTTCGACAACCATATGGTCCATATCTACATAATTAACATAGCAACTATCACATTTTAAGAGGCTAAGGGCCAACAACCATATGGTCCATATCTACATACATAACATATATAGTAACAACTAGCGCATTTAAGAGGCTGAGGGCCAACAACCACAACTATCCACTGGAAGCAGCTTGATCACGGTGACTCGACAGCTCTTCAATGAAAAGGAAGAGCCCTCCTGTGCCTTGGTAGATCATGAGTAGAACAGTGTCTCCAATTTTCCAATATGGATGCATTGCCACGAGAAGCGAGAACTTGTTAATTTGAATGGTTCCATTTCTACGGGAAATGCAGTACCTTGCAATCACTTTGGCATTATTAGCAGGCACAAGTGTAATTTAACCACGACGGGAAATTGATCGAGGAACTGCTACAGGGGGTAATTTCTGTTCACATGTAGAATAAAAAACAATTGTAACATATCGTTGAAGATATATATAGTTTATGAGCATCAACATTAAAATAATACTTTTTACCAGCGTTTTGTGCACACAATTGGTCTTGTTCAGTGCGTGCACCATAGGTCTAATTAATCCCATTGAAAATCCAGCGTTCGTACGTTGTGCTATCTCTGTCAGATTATCAACAAAGTTTATGACATGCTTCAAGTCCTTCCAATGAAATTTGGTACGCTTAGTAACATATAGGTCATTCACTATGCATCCAACATATCCTGCTTAAAAGGTGCAAAGGTATTATTTATCTAGAACATGGTAGAAGAATATATAGTGCGCATAAATTGGTAAATAGAATTTGTTACTGCCTAGGAACGGAGTCAGAATATGATATCACAATTGGTTGCTTAAATAGTGATCAATTGGTTGCTTAAATAGTAATATGAGAGCAAGGAGAAAGTTGAAAGGACACTAACCTCGATCAGACTTTGATCGGCTGATGACGATGGGGAAGTAAACATCCATGTTAATTAGACCGGGCTGTGGTGCAAGCACTAGAATTTTATTGTCAGCTTTCAGTTCATAACACTTAGACATTTTTCTTCAAAGGTCCGCATTAAAATATGAGTGACCATCTTTATCAAGTTTTACGCTAACCATCATTGTAAATCCATGCTGCGTTGTCAATATGACATCCTAGGAGTCATCAGCAAAGTAAAGCCCAAGATTTCCTTCTACTCCCGTTCTTGCAAAGCAAGGGATGTACTACTTGAAATGAAAATTATGATCGTAAATTAGATATATTGAAATAACAGACCAAGATGCAAATATGGGAGTAACTGATAGAATAGATCCATATATATATAGATGAAAGCAAAGTACAAAAATATAGAATTAAAAATAGATAATGTAACAAAGATTTGATGCAAATATATAGATAATGTAACAACAGACGGTATATGTTCACAAATTTAGGCCATGCTAACCATGGTAGGTTGAGATTGAACATACCGCGCGCTCCCTGAAGTCATCCCGAATAGTGAGATAGAACTTCTTCTCCGACTGGCCATGACCACAGTTGCCCGATTTGTGCTCGCACTGTGGACACATGAATGAACACCCACGAATCAGCTAGAAGAAAAATGATTCCAGGGCGATTTTCGCCGGTTGATTAACAGTGACGGACGGACTGCGATAAGAGATGAGTGAATATTTCGCTAATTAAGTAGATTACCTTCTCCATGAGAAAAATCCCTAGCCCAATCCCGCAGAAAACCCCAGTCGACCAGAGTCTAGAATGTCGATGCAGATAGGCGGCAGAAAGCGGTGGGGGCGAAATCCGGTGCCGTTTGGAGCGCGACCTACACCCGCCGCCAACAGCCGTCGAGCTTAGGGTGCACAGTTGCGGAGGAGTCCGCGGTGAGTGAGTGGGGACGAAGTGGGCGAGTTTTTTTCCTTTTGCATGTGTGAGTGAACACAAATGGTTCACAGAGCCGATGGAGATGAATCGTGTGCGATAGTAAATCACCGAGATTGAATGGGAATCCAAATTTCCTTTGTCCTTCATCCATGAGTTTTTTCTATGATGAACATAAACCCTACTAATCACCGTGTTAAATTTGACACTTTTTCGGGTTTATTTACAATATTTAGGGGATTATGTGCATTTTGTAGGCATTAACGCACGTAATTCAATTTCAAATAATCGGTGCATGAAAGGGTGCACACGAACGGTCTGGAAAAACCATACTCGTGGTATTCAGTAATTTCTCAAGCCTTTTACAAGGAATGGGCAGATATTTGAATGGAATGTGTGGCAATAGTCAACCACAAACGCGTCATTTACTAGGTTATAAACTATAGAACAGTGAAATATGTGCTTAAAAAACATGATGGCTGGCACGGTGCCATGGTATGGCCTCACCGTGCCCTGGTTAAAAGCTGATGTCGGTGTTCTGGGAACGGGGGTCCCCAGACTTGCCTGCCTGCGGCCTGGCTCAAAGGGGGGCCCAGCGCGGCCCATCTTCACCAACACAAACCCAAGACCCTCACGAGGGGCCAAGCCTCGCGGGGCGGACGATGTAGAGCTTCCTCTGGCGCGGCCTCGTCAGGCTGGCTCACGAGGAGGCGGAGAGATCAAGGCGGGGTACCTCACGAGGTGCCCGTCACGCAAGCCATGACGACCAGGGGCGCCAGGCGGGTGCCAGCCCGCGCAATGTCCTCCCTTCCCCTTTGGTGCAAAGGGGGCAAGCGCAGCCGCGGAGTACCGAGGCATCAGGCAAAGGTTGCCATTTCGGTGCAACGAGACCAAGACCAGGAGGACTATGAGACGGAGGTCACCGTGGAGCCCAAGACGGCATCATCACCAGAGCTTTGCGCAGGGGAAGACTACTTTTGTCAGGATAGTTGATTCTAGCTGTCCCCCCTTTAAATTAGCCCGCCATTGTTGGCTCCCTTCCCGCTCGATATTTGGGAAGAGGACCAGGGCCTCTATAAATAGGACCAGCCACCCGCAGAGCAAAGGGAGGCTGGGGAAAAAGAGCTGGCCAGAGAGTTGGAAAGATAGAGAAGATCAGGTAGAGAGAGAGAGGGGTGACTGAGCTCCTCCCAGCAGTTCATCGCCCCAGCCAAGAGCAGACCCTCGCGAGGCTGTTCTTCCTTGTATTGTTCATCATCATCAGCCCAAGAAGCAATCCACCACACCACAAACTGGAGTAGGTTATTACACCACAATGGTGGCCCGAACCAGTATAAACCCTGTGTCTCTTGTGTTGTTCTTTCCTTAGTTTTAGATCCTAGTAAGGCGGAGTAGTGCAGGTAGGTAGGAGGCGAAATCTCTGCGTGCACCCCAGTGTTCGAACCTCAAGGGTCTGCCAGAACCCGAAATTCGACATTTGGCGCGCCAGGTAGGGGTGCGCCGGGATTCGTCTCCCACCACCCCGTTCTCCTCCGACCATCACGCCCATGTCTGACGCTCGTCGGGCCCGCGTCGAGTGCCGGGCCGCGCTCGCTCCCGCGTCGCCCAAACGGCCCCTGTCGGCGGGCGTCCTCGCCGTTCCCCGTCACCTGCTGTCGATGCCGCCACCGGCCCGGCGGGGGACGAGCAGCGAGCATCGTCCCAGCATCCGCCCGTGCGGCAAGACGGCCGCACAACAACTCCCTCGCTCACCCCAGCTGGTTCTTCGTCCCATGCGCTCCGCGCGCCCATGGAGCCCTGCAACCTCTCCCCCGCCCATCACGCTGCACCAACACCCCCGGTCGTCGCGTCCCTCTTGGGCGGCTAGTAGGCGCCGCCTACAAGTCACCACGTCAAGCCGTTCATCCGCCGGGTCAGCGCCGCTTCCACGCGGCAGGGGGCTCCCCTGGACCGGGCGGCGCTCGAGACCGGCCTGACCTTCAGCTCGGAGGACCACCCCTCCAACTCGTCCTGCTCGGGTGCGCTCCCCATGCTGTGCACCCCCACCATCTGCCAGGTGGCTGTCGCCAGAACCCTCATTGATGGCGGCGCGGGCCTCAGCATGCTCTCGGTCGAGGCCTTCAACCTCCTCTGCATACCCCTGGAAGGGCTGCAACCCAGCCGACCCTTCTCAGGCGTTGGGGGCAAGTCGTCCAGCTCCTTGGGACAGATCCGGCTCCCAGTAACCTTCGGCATCTACAACAACTTCCGCACGGAGCTGGTCGACTTCGACATCGCCCCCATCGGCCTCCCCTACAACGCCATCCTCGGCTACCCAGCGCTGGCCCAGTTCATGGCCGCGACGCACCCGGCGTACAACCTGATGAAGATGCCCGGGAGTAGCGGTGTCCTCACTGTGCACGAGGACACCGGGGACGCGCTGCGGGTGCTCAAGCTCGCCTTCAAGACGGCGGCGTCGGCACAGCCCACCAACTTGGAGACCCCCGGGCCCAAGGGGGCTGCACCCGCCAAGAAGAAACAGTTGTTCACCTAAGACAAGGCAGAAACCAAGCAGATACCCGTCGATGAGGATGGATCCACCAACGCCACTTTCACCATAGGCGCCCACCTCAAACCCGAGCAGGAGAAGGCCCTGGTCGGGTTCCTGCATGCAAACAAGAAGGTATTCGCTTGGGAGCCTGACCAGTTGGCAGGGATCCCTAGGAGTGTAATCGAGCATCACCTCAATGTGTGCCCCAACGTGCGCCCTGTGAAGCAGAAGGCCAGGCGGCAGTCCACAGAAAAGCAGGCCTTCATCGTCCAAGAGACCCGCAAATAGGAAGCCGCTGGGGTCATTCGCGAGGTCCGATACCCGGATTGGTTGGCCAACCCTGTCGTTATGCCAAAGAAGGGAGGGAAGGAGTGCATGTGTGTCGACTTCACCAACCTCAACAAAGCATGCCCGCAAGATCCGTTCCCGCTCCCCCGCATCGACCAGATCGTCGATTCCACTGCGGAATGCAACCTGTTATGCTTCTTGGATGCCTTCTCTGGGTATCACCAGATCAAGATGGCGGTAGAAGACATCGAGAAGACAGCCTTCCTAACCCCGTGTGGGGTGTACTGCTACACATGCATGCCATTCGGGCTGCGTAACGCAGGGGCGACCTTTCAGCGGCTGATGCACATCACCTTGGGCCCGCAGCTCGGGAAGAATGTTGAAGCTTACGTCGATGACATTGTGGTAAAGTCTCGGGAGGCCAGGACCTTGATACAAGACTTGGAGGAAACCTTCGCGAGCCTCAACGCAGTGAACCTACGGCTCAACCCAGAGAAGTGTGTGTTCGGAGTCCCCTCGGGCAAGCTCTTGGGTTTCCTCGTGTCCCACCGAGGCATCGAGGCTAACCTGGAGAAGGTCAAGGCGGTGGAAGACATGAGCCCGCCAAAGACCCTCAGAGAAATGCAGAAGCTCACGGGGCGCGTGACCGCGCTAGGGCGCGTCATCTACAAGTCGGGGGAACTAGCACTGCCCTTCTTCCAGCTAATGAAGAAAAAGGGGCCCTTCGAGTGGACTGAAGAGGCCGACAAGGCATTCCAGGATCTCAAGAGATACCTGACCAGCCCGGTCATGGTGGCTCCGCGCCCTCAAGATTCCCTGGTGCTTTACCTCGCCACCACTCCCTACTCCGCCAGCGCAGCCTTGGTGGCAGTCAGAGAGGAGCACTGAATCAAAACCGCGGCAGCAGCCCGGGACAAGGCAGAACAGGGACAAGGAAGGCCTACAGAAACCGCCACCGCGGCTGAGGAGGATCAGCCGCCACAGAGGGGCGCACCAGAGGCGGAAGAGGACCCTCTTCCAGATGGCCAGTCTCAGGAGGCCTCATTGCCTCAAGAGGCGCCACGGTCTCCGAAGGGAGCCACCAACACTAACGCACTCCACCTCGTTGAGCACCCAGTGTACTTCATCAGCACGGTGCTGCGGGATGCAAGGGCACGGTACCCCATGCCTCAGAAACTCCTCCTTGCGCTACTGATGGCCTCGCGCAAGCTGGGGCACTATTTTTAGGGTCACCCCATCAAGGTCGTCTCGTCATACCCCCTGGAGAGAGTACTCAGGAGCCCTAATTCAGCTGGAAGAGTAGCTGAGTGGAACATAGAACTGCAAGTGTTTCAGCTCGAATTCAGCACGACCAGAGTCATCAAGGGAGCAGCATTGGCGGATTTTGTGGTAGAATGGACGGAGGCGCCAGGCCTCAAGGCCAACGAGGATCGGTCCCTGTCCCCGGGAAGCGAGGTGCCAGAAGGCTGGGTCATGTACTTCGATGGGGCGTTCTCCAGGCATGGCGCTGGGGCTGGGGCGGTGCTTATATCGCCCGCTCAGGACAAGCTCTATTACGCCGTGCAGCTCTGTTTCCACCAAGGTGAAAAGGTCTCCAACAACATAGCAGAGTATGAAGGTTTAATAGCGGGCTTGAATGCCGCGACTGCCCTGGGGGTGAAACGCCTCACCATCAAGGGCGATTCGCAGCTCCTTGTCAATTTCTCCAACAAGGTGTACGAGCCGAAGGATGAGCACATGGAAGCCTACCTAGCGGAGGTCCGCAATATGGAGAAGCAGTTCTGGGGGTTGGAGTTGCAGCATGTGCCCCGTGGCACCAATCAGGAGGCCGACGACATCGCCAAACGGGCGTCCAGGCGGTTACCTCAGGAGCCTGGCGTTTTCGAGGAGCGGCTCTTCAAGCCATCAGCCCTACCGTCATTATCAAACACGGCTTCGCCCCCGGGAGGAGCTCCCCCAGCCACCTGCCTCAGGGGCCCTGGCCTGTGGCCCGGCCTCAGGAGCACGTCTGCTCCTGACGATGGAACCTCAGGAGGGATGTTGGATCACGAAACTCCGGAGTTACCTAATGCAAGGGACCCTGCCAGAGAAGGAGGAGGAAGCAGAGCGAGTGGCACGCCAAGCCACGGCATACTGCATCAAGGATGGAGAGCTCTACCGGAAGCGGCCAAACAATGTATCCTTGCGCTGCATCTCCAGGGAGCAAGGGAAGGAACTGCTGGAAGATATACACGGCGGAGATTGTGGACATCATTCATCATCACAGACCCTCATCGGCAAGACGTTCCGCAGTGGGTTTTATTGGCCCACCACGCTCAATGACGCTGTCGAACTAGTGAAAGCTTGTGAGGCCTTCCAGTTCTACGCCAAGCAGATCCATCAGCCAGCAGGAGGCTTGCAGACTATACCCCTTTCGTGGCCATTCGTAGTCTGGGGGCTGGACATCTTGGGCCCGTTTCCTCGGGCGCCCGGGGGCTACCGCTACCTCTACGTCGCCGTGGACAAGTTCACCAAGTCGGCTGAAGTAGAGGCTGTCCACACCATTCCCGCGGGTTCTGCGGTTAAGTTCATCAAGGGCATCGTGAGCCGGTTCGGGGTGCCGAATCGCATCATCACAGACAACGGTTCGCAGTTTACCAATAACATCTTCAAAACATACTGTGCTAACCTTGGAACATAGATATGCTACGCTTCGGTGGCGCACCCCCGAAGCAACGGCCAGGCCGAGCGAGCCAACGCGGAGGTCCTGAGGGGCCTCAAGACCAGGACGTTCAAGAAGAAGCTGGAGGCCCACGGCAGAGGTTGGTACGACGAGCTTCAGTCTGTGTTGTGGTCCATCCGCACAACCGTGACCAAGCCGACTGGAGAGACCCCGTTCTTCCTGGTCTACGGAGCCGAAGCGGTCCTCCCTCATGAGGTCAGACGTCGCTCCGCGCGGGTCTTGGCATTTGATGAGGCGCAGCAGGACGCCATGCGGGGGATGGACCTCGTGCTGGGGGAGGAACGTCGCCGAGAAGCCGCGCTACGAGCGGCGAGATACCAATAAGCACTGCGGCGATATCACTGCCGCAACATCCGCCCTAGAACTCTCAAGGTAGGAGACCTCGTGCTCAGGTGGGTTCTCTCCAGGGAGGGGCTGCACAAGCTCTCTCCCATGTGGGAGGGCCCGTTCAAAGTTGTTCATGTTTCCAGGCCCGGCTCCGCGCGCTTGGAGACTCAGGAGGGGGTGCCAGTCCAGAATGCATGGAACATCCAGCACCTCCGGAGGTTCTACCCCTAAAAAGGCCCGGAGCCTGTGAAGAAGGTGAATGCCTGTGAAGCTATCGCGTTTTGGAAAAGGCCCAGAGCCTGTGAAGAAGGCGAATGCCTGTGAATCTATCGCGTTTTGGAAAAGGCCAAGAGCCTGTGAAGAAGGCGAATGCCTATGAAGCTATCGCGTTTTGGAAAAGGCCCAGAGCCTGTGAAGAAGGCGAATGCCTGTGAAGCTATCGCGTTTTGGAAAAGGCCCGGAGCCTGTGAAGAAGGCGAATGCCTATGAAGCTATCGCATTTTGCAAAAGGCCCAGAGCCTGTGAAGCTATCGCGTTTTGGAAAAGGCCCGGAGCCTGTGAAGAAGGCGAATGCCTATGAAGCTATCGCGTTTTGGAAAATGCCCAGAGCCTGTGAAGAAGGCGAATGCCTGTGAAGCTATCGCGTTTTGGAAAAGGCCCGGAGCCTGTGAAGAAGGCCAACGCCTGTGAAGCTCGCCGCCCGTGACACTCTCACGTAATAATGAGTTAGGGCTGTACACGCCCCGGAGTCTCAGGAGCGCCAGCCTCAGGCCCTGGGGCTCCCTCCCACGCCCAGTGGAAGCACTTAGCTCCGTGCTGGTGAGAAGACGTCGAAGACTAGATTAGGTGCCGGACGCGGCTTTTCATTTGCTTTCCGCAGTTGGCTTGTTCCTTCTCATTCGAAGTTTTATTGAAGTTGTTGCCATCTTTGGCTTGTGGTTCTTCGACTTTTCACTCTCCTGCCTCGACTTCTCTTGTGCAAGGCCTCGCGAGGAGGGCAGCTGAGCGCCCTCACGAGTGTTCCTATCTTAGTCATTCAAAGAATTTGCGGCCTGGGCCCCTTACAGGAGCACCCCTCCAGTCCGTGCCCCACGGGCACCGCGACACAAACAAAGGGCCTGGGTCGGTCGCCCCCCCACGGCCGAGGCCGGGAACTATCCACGCTCGGGCATGCAGCCGGAAGGTACGGTAACGAAAGCAAAACGATGATTAACAGCAATAACCCAAACATGCCCCCGCGGGGCTCCACACTATTGTCTTTGTTACGTAGGAAAAAGGAAAAGAAAGAACAAACCCGGTGCGGCTCGCCTCACACCGGCCCGCAGGGAAGGCCCGAGCTGCCTCCGGAGCTCAGGCAGACTCCCTCTCGCGCTTCACCGGGGAGCGACGGTGGGCGGACACGTTGCGACCCCCCAAGCAGATACGACGGCGTGGAGGCTGACCGCGGCCACCGCTAGAGGAGTCGCCGCCCGAAGAAGAACCGGAGAAGCTTGAGGAACCCTGAGTGCCGCCGGCCGCGCGAGCGCTGCCCTCTTCATCATCGTCGGAGCTGGGTTCCCAGCCGCGGTCGTCACCCTCGGGGCAGCACCCTGCGCGGCGACCATCTTCCCCAAACACCCTCACGAAGAGGGTGGCATCGCCGTCGAACTTGAAGTGTAGGGTGCACCGACGGCTCAGGCCACGCGCGCGGGCAAACGTCTGCCAACCGCGGGCCAGGAACAGGCTCCCGGCCGCGGAGACCTCCAGTGAGACCCATGAGGCCCGGCTGCAGCAGCCGTCGGCCTGGAGCCAGAGGACGCCCGGGGCGCCGGCCGAGAGCTCGCCAAGGAGGAAGCGAGGAAGTGGAAGCTGGGTGCTGGTCGGCCCCGCCGACCACACGACGAACTCTGGCAGCACTTCAGCAGCGCGAAAGCGCGGCCTAGGGGGACGCACAGCCGGAGCGCGCCCCCTGGGCGCAGCAATCCGCCTGTCGCTGTGCTGAAGATCGCCTCCACGTCCGCGGGGATCCACCGTGGTGGCCACAGGATGTTTACAAGGGCGCCCTCGGCGCGCTTGGGTGGGGTAGAGGCAAGCTCAACCTGGTGAGCCTTCCCCTTCTCTGCGGCTGAGAACCTCCTTGACGGGGCCATGAAGAAAAGGAGGAGCAAGGAGGGATGAACTGGAAGGGCGCGCGCCGGTCCATACTTATAACTGGCGATGGCCAACCAACGGCCCCCATGATCGCATGTAATTATGACCCGCTTTGCATGTAGGGACTTGTCCAATCCGTGCAGTTGCCAAGGCACCATGGGGAAGTGGAGACACCCACGTCCAATCAACCGCCACGCGGCGCCCAAGGCCGCAGGCTGTTAGGGCCCGCGGCGCTTCGCTCTTGCCCTTCCGCCTCCTTGCACGGCCAAGTCCGGGCGCGCCTTGGCCCCGGGGGCTACTGTCGGTGTTCTGGGAATGGGGGTCCCCAGACTTGCCTGCCTGCGGCCTGCGGCATGGCTCAAAGGGGGCCCAGCGCGGCCCATCTTCACCAACACAAACCCAAGACCCTCGCGAGGGGCCAAGCCTCGCGGGGCGGACGACGCGGAGCTTCCTCGGGCGCGGCCTCGTCAGGATGGCTCACGAGGAGGCGGAGAGATCAAGGCGGGGTAACTCACGAGGTGCCCGTGACACAAGCCATGACGACCGGGGGCGCCAGGCGGGTGCCAGCCCGCGCAGCGTCCTCCCTTCCCCTTTGGTGCAAAGGGGGCAAGCGCAGCCGCGGAGTACCGAGGCATCAAGCAAAGGTTGCCATTTCGGTGCAACGAGACCAAGACCAGGATGACTACGAGACGGAGGTCACCATGGAGCCCAAGACGGCGTCATCACTAGAGCTTTGCGCAGGCGAAGACTACTTTTGTCAGGATAGATGATTCTAGTTGTCCCCCCTTTAAATTAGCCCGCCATTGTTGTCTCCCTTCCCGCTCGATATTTGGGAAGAGGACCAGGGCCTCTATAAATAGGACCAGCCACCCACAGAGCAAAGGAAGGCTGGGGAAAAAGAGCTGGCCAGAGAGTTGGAAAGATAGAGAAGATCAGGTAGAGAGAGAGAGAGGGGTGACTGAGCTCCTCCCAGCAGTTCATCGCCCCAGCCAAGAGCAGACCGTCGCGAGGCTGTTCTTCCTTATATTGTTCATCATCATCAGCCCAAGAGGCAATCCACCACACCACAAACTGGAGTAGGGTATTACACCACAACGGTGGCCCGAACTAGTGTAAACCCTGTGTCTCTTGTGTTGTTCTTTCCTTAGTTTTAGATCCTAGTAAGGCGGAGGAGTGCAGGTAGGTAGGATGCGAAATCTCCACGCGCACCCCAGTGTTTGAACCTCAAGGGTCTGCTGGAACCCAAAATCCGACAGCTGAGAAGGTTTGATTTATGTCGTCATGCAGACCCTTCATAAATCGAACCATTACAAAGGAAGTTCAATGCTTTCGAGAGGGAAATCACCAAGATTGAAGGGGAATCCAAATTTCCGTCGTAGTTTGTCATTCAGTTTTTTCCAACGATCAAGATACCACCTCAAATGCAACGTGTTCAAATTTGACATTTTCCGAACTCATTTACCATATTTAGGGGATTATGTTCATTTTCTAAGCATTAATTATGCACATAATTCAAATTCGAACAACCGGTACATGAAAAGGTGCACAAGAATGGTATGGAAAACCATGCTCGTGCTATTTTGTACATGCTCATGCCTTTTACAAGGAATGGGCAGATATTTCAAGAAAATGTGTGGCAATAGTCAACCATAAACGCGTCATTCACTAGGTTAACAACTATACAAAAGTGAAGTACATGCTTGGAAAAACATGACGCTTGGTGTGGTGCCATGGTATGAGCTCATCGTGCCCTGGTAAAAATGTTGTCATGCACGCCTTTCATAAAACGAACCATCACCGAGGAAGTTTCATGGTTTCGAGGGGGAAATCACCAAGATTGAAGGGGGATCCAAATTTCCTTTGTCCTTAGTCTACGAGTTTTTTCGATGATGAACATACAACCTGCAAATCACCATGTTCAAATTTGGCACTTTTCCGGGTTCATTTGCCATATTTAGGGAATTATGTGCATTTCCTGGGCATTAATGCACATAATTCAAGTTCAAACAATTGGTGCATGAAAGGGTCCAAAAGCATGGCTTGGAAAACCATGCATGCTCGTGCTATTTAGTAAATTCTCATGTCTTTTACAATGAATAGTGGATAGATATTTTGATGAAATGTCTGGCAATAGTCAACCACAAATGTTTGTTTCTTGGGTTTTCAACTATATACAAAATGAAATAAATTCTTAAAAAAATATGATGCCTGACATGGTGCCATGGTATGACCTCACCATGCCCTGGTAAAAATCTGAGAAGGTTTGGCTTATGTGTCGTCATGCACGCCCTTCATAAATCGAACCATCATCGAGGAAGTTCCATGCTTTCGAGAGGGAAATCCCCAAGATTGAAGGGGAATACAAATTTCCATCCTAGTTTGTCATTCAGTTTTTTTCCAACGATCAACATACCACCTCAAATGCAACGTGTTCAAATTTGACATTTTCTCGGGTTCATTTACCATATTTAGGGGATTATGTGCATTTTCTAGACATTAATGGACATAATTCAAATTCGAAAAATCAATGCATGAAAAAGGTGCACAAGAACAGTCTGGAAAACCATGCTCATGTTGTTTAGTACATTCTCATGCCTTTTACAAGGAATGGGCAGATATTTCAAGGAAATGTGTGGCAATAGTCAACCAAACATGTCATTTATTTGGTTAACAACTATACAAAAAATGAACCACATGGTTGGAAAACATGACGCCTGGCATGGTACCATTGTATGGCCTCACCATGCCTTGGTAAAAATTGGAGAATGTTTTCCTTATGTCGTGATGTGCGCCTTTCATAAATCGAACCATCACCGAGGAAGTTTCATGGTTTTGAGGGGGAAATCACCAAGATTGAAGGTGGGGTCCAATTTTCCTTTGTCCACGAGTTTTTTTCTACGATGAACATACAACCTGCAAATCACCGTGTTCAAATTTGGCACTTTTCTGGGTTCATTTGCCATATTTAGGGGATTATGTGCATTTCCTAGGCATTAATGCACATAATTCAAGTTCAAACAATCGATGGATGAAAGGGTCCACAAAGAACGGTCTAGAAAACCATGCTTGTGCCATTTAGTAAATTCTCATGCCTTTTACAAGGAATGGACAGATATTTCAATGAAATGTGTGGCAATAGTCAACCACAAATGTTTGTTTGTTGGGTTTTCAACTATAGAAAAAAAATGAAATAAATGCTTTAAAAACATGACGCCTGGCATGGTGCCATGGTATGACCTCACCATGCCCTAGTTAAAATTTGAGAAGGTTTGGCTTATGTCGTCATGCACACCCTTCATAAATCGAACCATCACCGAGGAAGTTCCATGCTTTCGAGAGGGGAATCCCCAAGATTGAAGGGGAATCCAAATTTTCTTTGTTCTTTGCCCCGGAGCTTTTTTATATAACGAACATACACCCTGAAAATCACCCCGTTCAAATTTGGCATTTTTCTGGGCTCATTTACCGTATTTAGGGGATTATGTGCATTCTCTAGGCATTTAGCGCATATAAGTCCAATCTAGCTACAGGTGCACGGGTGTGATGTAAGGGACGTGGATTGCCGTTCGATCATGGCGCATCCTACGGTGCACACGCATGATCTGCGTGGCTGGGGTTCCGGCCAATCATAACGCAACACACAATAGGCTCAGTGCACACTGTTTCCGGAAGCGACAGAGATGAACCGTGTGCGATATTGAACGAGCAAAATTGTAAGGGAAGCCAAATTTCTGTTGTCATTTGTCGTTGAGCTCTTGAATACCACCGCACTATATGGCTGCCTGGCCCCTCCGTCCCAGAGCTCTCTCCAGGCATCATCCATGGCACCGCAATGCATAGTAACTGGTAAGGAAGCGATGGCATCCCGCCGCGACGCGTTCCTCACTGCCCGCAACCACACACATGGTAAAGAAGCGATGGCATCTTGCCGCGCCGAGTTCATCACCGCCGGCGGCCGGACAGTTACATGGGCGGACTTTGAGGCTGCCATGGCCGAATGGGTGGTGGATTCAGAGGCGGCCAAAGCCGCACAAAAGGAGCAGAGAAGGCAGAAAGCAGCCAAGAAAAGAGAGTACTGCCGTCACAAGAAAAAAGAGGCCGCACGCCGTGGTGAGGAGAGCATGGCGGAGATTGAAGCACAGTGGGCTGCCACCTACAAGGCCGGGAAGGAGAACGCCGGCGTCTGGCCAGCAGGCCCTAATGGCAGCATGTGAGAAGTAGTTCAAGTTTGTAGTATTAGAGAAAATTACCAATAGTACTTTAAGTTTGTAGTATTACTCGTACAATGTCGGTAAGAGCATCCTTTGAGGGCTTTGAGCGTTGATTAGCATGTGTGCTCGTGTGCATTTTTTTGCGTTAATCATTAGAAGATCATAAAACACACGGTTTCTATGTCGTACCTGTCTGCGTTTTTTTTGCGTTAATGACCCATAAGTCAGTTACTGGTGCGATGTTTCCTAATAGACCAGGCGTACCATTGATCGAAAATAATCAAGTACACATGTACATTTTTTTGGAGACGGGATCTGCCAACTTTCTTTTTTCTCGCACATGAGTATTTTACACGCTTCGTCTGTGTTGTGTGCTTCCCCCGCCCAAGTTTCAGGTTTTGCACAGAATTTTTCATTAGGCGTGCGATTTCAGAATTTATTCCTCCAACCACACCCCCTTCCCCTCAGTATCCCCCCTCACTCGCACCTCCCCCTACCGGCATCTCAAACCGCCGCCGCCGCAACCACAGCTTCAACCACATCTATGTTCTGCTCGGATCCAGTCAGGTAACCCATCGATCTCTATCACGTCCCCAGTCTGATTGCTTAAATGGCGCCTGCGAAACATCCTCATGCCTCCAAATCCCCCCTACCAGGAGCTGATGGCGGTCCATGGCACGATGGCCGCTGTGCGTGTTGACCCGGAGGAACACCTCGCCTCCGCCGCTGCCGCCGACATGGTGCAGGATCTGGCCCAGATGAAATCCCCCAGCGACTACCCCCCAGGACTTAACAGGTAAGACCTAACTAGCTAAATCATACCAATACCACTTGCAACAACTATGATTTGTATGGTTGATGTATTAAGCATGTTTGTGCCTTGTTTATTTCAGTACTATACACTGCGTGATGTTCAAATATTACCGTGTCGAGCTCAATTTCACCAATACCAGCAACAAACTTACAATACATGACTCAGGATATCACTAGAGATGCTGCCCATTTGCTATTTTTAGTGGATGCTAACCCTGTTGTACTTAACATGCCTGTCCATGTACTTACACAGGGTCATAATGGCCGATGCTTTTGTTTGCCGTCGAGGTGAGCTGCATCCCATGTCTTACAGTATTTCACATAATTTGTGCAATTGCAGTTTAACTTCTACCATTTACTGGTTGCCTGTAGGTACACATGTTAGTGGCACTGATCCACGCTTCGACCCGGAGGAACAGCTTGCCTCCGCCATCGCTGACTTTGGACAAGCTCTGGCCAAGAAGAAGTGCCCAACAACTACCTCTCAGGAGTTACCAAGTATGTAATCTCCAGTTCATCCTTACCAATACCAATTGCAATTAATGGCTATGTTCTGTATGGTCGATGTATTAAGCATGTTCTAGTAAACATGCCTAACACGTTTTTTCTACTTTCCCTACCTTTTTATAGACATGTGGGCCATTCTCTGCTCTGGTAGCACCTGCCTTGTGATGTTTAACTATGCCAATTGCATTTTTATTAGTACCGGTTTCAATGTCTATTTAGCCTGTTGCAATTAACAATTGAATCCATTTTTAAATAGTTGTATTTCAATGGCTACAAACTTACAAAACATGACTTAGGATGTTGTTAAGCCTATTGCAACTAACCATTGTATCCATTTTTTAATCTGTCCATTTGCTACCATGCTACTCTCCGCAATGAAGATATACTAGAGATGCTGCCCATTTGCTATTTTTGGTGGATCCTAACCCTGTTGTACTTAACATGCTTGTCCATGTACTTACACAGGGTCATAATGGCCGGTGCTGTTGTTTGTCGTCGAGGTTAGCTGCATCCCATGTCTTACAGTATTTCACATCATTTGTGCAATTGCAGTTTAACTTCTACCATTTACTGGTTTCCTGTAGGTACACATGTCAGTGGCACTGATCCATGCTTTGACCTGGAGGAACAGCTCGCCTCTGCCACCGCGGACTTTGGGCGGGCTCTGGCCAAGATGAAGTGCCCCAACAACTACCTCTCAGGACTTACCAAGTATGTACCCACCAGTTCAATCTTACCAATACCAGTTGCAATTAATGGCTATGCTTTGTACGGTCGATGTATTGAGCATGTTGTAGTAAACATGCCTAACACGTTTTAGCTATTTCCCTACCTTTTTATAGACAACGGTGCCATTATCTACTCTGGCAGCACTTGCCCTGTGATGTTTAACTCTGCCAATTGCATTTTTATCAGTACCGGTTTCAATGGCGATTAAGCCTGTTGCAATTAACAGTTGTATCCATTTTTAAAGAGTTGTATTTCAATGGCTACAAACTTACAAAACATTAATTAGGATGTTGTTAAGCCTGTTGCAATTAACAACTGTATCCATTTTTTAATCCGTCCCTTTGCTACCGTGCCACTCTTTCAAAATGAAGATATCACTACAAATGCTGCCGTTTTATTACCATTTGCTATTTTTGGTGGATGTTAACCATGTTGTAGTTAACATTGGCTTTCCATGTACTTACACAAGGTTATAATGGGCGATGCTGTTGTTTGCCGTCAAGGTTAGCTGCATCCCGTGTCTTATACACCATCTATTCCTAAATATAAGTATTTTTAGAGATTCCAATATAGACTACATAAGGAGCAAAATGAGTGAATCAACATTATAAACTACACTGTATCTATAATTCTACATACATCCGCATGTAGTTCATATTGAAATCTCAAAAAAATACTTGTACTTAGGAACATAGGTAGTTGTATTTTACATCATTTGTGCAATCTCAGTTTAGCTTCCAACATTTACTGGTTGCTTGTAGGTACATATATGAGCGGTACTGATCCATGCTTCAATCCCTTTTGCGTATGGGGCAATGAGATATTCATGAACAAGCGTCAAGTGAGGATCTAAGAAAGATTGTTAGGCGAAAGAAACGGGTGATTGGAATTAAGCTCTTTATTTACACTTTGTCGAAGACAACAGTGAACTTTAGGATGGTAAGTAGTGTGTTGCCTTTTCCCCCTGCCCACAACAAGTTACTCTATTAGACCTCAATATCTGATATTTTCTCTTTTCAGTGGTTTCCGAAGCTATTTAATGATGATTACCTTGCAAACTACATGACCGGAGTGGAGGCAACTAAGATTAAAGTATATAATTCATGCTACCATGATAATGCTCTAGAAGCCTTCCTGAAGGCGGTGAAGGATGGGCGGGCGACCGTCAGAAGGGGTTGGACAAAAGTGGTTCGTGCCTATGGCATGCAGGAAGGCACATTATGGGCATTCCGCTTCTTCAACACCGTCGGCAGTCAAAATCATTTACACTTGTCTCTTCACCTTTACTGCCTTTAAATACTATGGTTCATCATAGTTAATTGCTGCCTAATCCTGTAATTACTGAACATATTGTACTTGCAATTTTATTTATCGATTCATTGTTGAACCATTGTGCTGAGAATTTGAATTGCACGTTTCATATTTCAAAATTTCCAAGTATAATAATAAATTACAGGCAAAAATAAAAAGAGAACAGACGGTCATGGAACTTTGCAAACGGTTCTGGCAGTAAAACACTTGTGATGGATAGCCCAATGCCACATAGTGTTCTACATCAAATCGTGTGTGATGTAGTTAATGAAAGCAAATAGTTAACCAAGGCAGAGCATGTGTGATAGTTACACCTTTCACACACGAGCGTATACATAAAACTGTGTGGGATGTATATATGAACGGAAACGTTTCCCTGGATTGACTGTGTGGGATGTACATAAGAACGGAAACGTATTCCTTGGATTGAATGGATGTGATATACATACGAACGGAAATGTTTTTCTTGGATTCACCATGTGGGATGTACATACCTATGGAAATGATTTTCTTGGATTACCGTGTGGGATGTACATACCTACGGAAATGATTAGGTTTTGATGCCTCGCCGATCGCACACGGCCCCAGCCTGGGTCCTAGGAGGGCCTATCCCCGACGATTTCCGGGTCATGTGGGAAGGACACCCTATCGCACACACTCACTTGGCAACGGTTCCAAATGCCGTCGCAGAAAGGGGTTAAAAACCGTTTGTTTAGGACCGACACGCACCAGTGCAAAGCAATATGACAATGAATGCTCAAGTCATCAAATAGACACGGTGGAAGTTGCATGGAAATATATCTCGGAATGGCCACGGAAAAGCCATAATAGGTAGGTATGGTGGTTGTTTTGGGGAAGATATAATGAGGCTTATGTGTGATAGAGCGTATCATATCACGGGGTTTGGATGCACCTGCGAAGTTTGCACCACATCTCAACGTGAGAAAGGGCAATGCACGGTAGCGTAGAGGCTCACAAATTGCGAAAAGGTAAGAGTGTGTATAATCCATGGACTCACATTAGTCATAAAGAACTCATATACTTATTGCAAAAGTTTATTAGCCCTCGAAGCAAAGTACTACTACGCATGCCCCTAGGGGGATAGATTGGTAGGAAAAGACCATTGCTCGTCCCGACCGCCACTCATAAGGAAGACAATAAATATAAATCATGCTCTAACATCATAGCATAATGAGAGACTATACGTGCATGCTTCGGGAATCACAAACCTTAACACCAATATTCCTACTAGAGCATAATTACTCATCAACATAACTCACATATCACATCATCATATCTCAAAACTATTACTAAGAATCAAGTTTAGTTTGTCCAATGATCTTCATGACATTTTATTTTCTTTATCCTTCTTGGATATCTATCACTTTGGGAGTAATTTTCATGTGTTGGTTTTCATAAGCTCAAACAAATATAAGTGAAGATCATGAGCATAATATTTCTTTCTCTCAAAATAATTTAAGTGAAGCAAGAGAGAATTTCTTCAAAATTTTACTAACTCTCAAATAAATCAAGTGAATCAAGAGAGCATTTCTTCAAAAATACTAAGCACACCGTGCTCAAAAAGATATAAGTGAAGCACTAGAGCAAGTCCTAGCTCATAAAAGATTTAAGTGAAGCATCGAGAGCAATTCTAACAAGTCATGACATAATTTTGTCTATCTCAAATAGGTGTGTGATTGATGACTTAAAACAAAAAATAAAACAAGCAAATACACATATCATACAAGATGCTCCAAGCAAAACAAATATCATGTGACGAACAAAAATATAGTCTTGAGTAAAATACCGATAGTTGTTGGAAGAAAGCGGGGATGCCACTTGGGGGCATCCCCAAGCTTAGTTGGTTGCTCATTTTTTGGATAATATCTTGGGATGCCAGGGCATCCCCATGATTAGGCTCTTCCATCCTTCCTTCATCCATCGCAAGATAACCCAAAACTTGAAAACTTCAATCACACAAAACTCAACAAAACCTTCGTGAGATCCATTAGTATCAGAATAATAAACCACTACTATAAGTGTTGTATCAAACCAATTCATATTTTGTTTTTGTATTATATCTATTGTATTACAACTTTTGTATGGCAAAAACTCATCAAAGAAAACCATAGAGCCATCAAAATAAGCACACAACACAAAGAAAACAGAATTTGTCAAACAGAACAGTTTCTAGCAATCTGACTATTTCAGATACTTCTATAACTCCAAAAATTCTGAAACATTAGGACGAGATGAGAAATTCGTATATTGATCTACTGCAAGTGGAAGGGGTATTTTATCGCTCTCTGGTAAAAAATGAAAATTAATTTCGTGAGCGTAGAAGTTTCTTTTTTTCCAGCAAGATCAAACAACTATCACCCAAGAAAATCCTAAAGTCTTTACTTGGCACAAACACTAATTAAAACATAAAAAACACAATCATAACAGTAGCATAATTGTGCAAACACACAAGAATAGGAAGCAAAAATCAAAAATAAATTTTATTCATTGGGTTGCCTCCCAACAAGCACTATAGTTTTATGCCCTTAGCTAGGCATAAAGCAAGGATCTAAGTTTTGTCGTCTTTGTTCAAGATCCATAAGATGCCCTCAAGATTGATTCATAGGGTGTCTTAACTCTAGTTCTAGGAAAGTGTTCCATACCCTTCCTCAAAGGAAATTGGAACTTAATATTGCCTTCTTTCATATCAATCACAGCACCGATAGTGCGTAAAAATGGTCTACCAAGAATAATTGGACAAGATGGATTGCAATCAATATCAAGAACAATAAAATCTATGGGCACATAATTCCTATTTGCAAGAATAAGAACATCATTAATTCTTCCCGTAGACTTTTTAATAGTAGAATCCACCTGGTGCAAATTTAAAGAGCATGATTCAAGATCGGTAGGACCAAGCACATCACATAAAGATTTCGGAATTGTAGAAACACTAGCACCCAAGTCACACAAAGCAAAACACTCATAATTTTTAATCTTGACTTTGATAGTAGGTTCCCATTCATCATGCAATTTTCTAGGAATTGGAACTTCTAATTCCAATTTTTCTTCAAGAGCTTTCATCATTGTCGTGGTTCTAAGCCTGACAGTGTTGTAGTGGGTACGTATGGAGAGGCAGGATCTTAGCTGTGGAGAAGTTGTAAGCACGCAAGGTTTACGAGTTCAGGCCCCTCTTGGAGGAAGTAATAGCCCTACGTCTCGAAGCCCGGAGGCAGTCGACTGGATTATGCGTGTATGAGTTACAAAGGTGGGAACCCTTGTCTCGGAGGGGGGTGGCTTATATAGAGTGCGCCAGGCCCCCGGCCAGCCCACGTTACCAAGGGTTCAATGTTCATTAAGGCGAGGCGTTACTGGTAATAAAGTGCTATGATGACCATAAAAAGCTATTTAATGACCGACCGTTAGCATGCGGAGTGACTTTAGGTCTCCTGGCCGTCGAGTGGTTGGATCTTGGTCGAGTGATTGCTTCTTGGTCGAGTGTCTTCGAGTCTGTTGAGTGTCTTCGAGTCTGTCGAGTGGAACACCTTCAAGTCAATTGAAAGGTGATTTCTTCTAGAGATGTCCTCGGGTAGGGTAGGTAGGAAAGGTCCATGACCCTACCCTAGGTACATAGCTTCATCATTGGCCCCCGAATGGATCGAGGTTTGAGTGGGGAAGGATTTGAGAGCTTCTCCGACTCGTTTTTCATGTCGTGAGCATATCTAGTTTCAGATCAACGGGCCTGAGTGATGGCAGCAACTTCCTTTCCAGTTGCCTTGATCCATTCTTAATTCCTCGTCGAGTGGGTTTCTTTACTTGTAAGGCTCCGAGTGATGGTGTGGAGGAGATCCTTGGTCTGACAAGTTATTCGCTGCCCGCGGATTTAGTGGGATCCGAATTTTGGGAAGCGCGCGGGATGGGGGAGGCCGCAGTAATCGAACGAGATAGAGCGGAGCCGCCTCGATCCCCGCGCCACCTTTTTCACCACGTATCGCTCGTGCGGTCGTTGCGGGATTTGACAGGGCCGCCTGGTCCTACCCGTCAGCCACTCGGGAGCGGCCTGATATAAAGCGCCTGGACCGGAGTCCCCCGAGCAGTGCATCCCATTACCTCTTCTCTCCCTCACTTCCCTCCGCCGCGCTTGCTCACGCCCTAACACCACCGCACCGCACGCGCCTCGCCGGTGACAATGGGGAGGGAGAAGACAGCGGCTCTGGAGCGGGCCAAGAAGGCGACGGCGAAGTCGAAGGGGAAGGCGACCAGCCGGGGCGGATCTTCCTCGCGGTCTGGCCTGCCGAAGGGCTGGATCCAGGGCAACTGGATCCACTCGAGGATCTGCCAAGACGACCTCGACGACTTGGCCGAAGGGGGGCTGATCCCCTATGACGAGGCGCGGCTTCTGGGGAAGGAATCCGAGCCACAGCCTCGGGAGGGTGAGCGCGTTCTTCTTGCCACCCACGTCGACCGTGGGTTTTCCTTGCCTCCTCATCCTTTCTTCCGAGGGTTTCTGAACTTCTTTCGGGCTCAACTCCACCATTTTACCCCCAACTCAATCGTTTATCTTGCCGCATTCATTTCCTTGTGTGAGAACTTCTTGGGTTGTCGACCTCACTAGGGTCTTTTCAAGCATATCTTCACTTGTCGCTCCCAGACAGTGAAAAGGGCTAATCCGAGTGACAAGAGGACCCAAGTGATCCAGATGTGTGGGGGTCTTGGCATCCAGACGAGGGGAAAAAGCTCCTTTCCGGCCATGATTCTCCCTGATTCAGTTCGCGGATGGCAGTCGACTTGGTTCTACTGCAAAGACCAGTCGACGCCAGGGCAATCGACTGGCCTCCCTCCTTTTACCATGGACCGAGTGGAAAAACCCTCCCCTTTGAAGGTGCTCCCGGAGGAGAAGGAGCACGTGCAGGTGCTGGTCGACCGAGTGGTCCAGCTTATTTGCGACGGGGTCACTGGTATGGATCTCTTGGAGGTCTTCCTTCAGCGGCGCATCCAACCTCTCCAAGCCCGGGACCATCCGATGTGGATGTATTCGGGTCTTGAAGACTCCACTCGGATCCACACGGAGGAGGTCGACGACGACACGCTGGAGAAGTGGTTGTCTGGCATTACCGGGAATAAGGACAGTCCCAGGGGAGCCAGGAGAGTCCCTCCATTCGACCAGTCCCACGCACCCGAGCAGGTCTGATTCTGAGTTTTGCTTGTAATCTGAGTTCACTCGCGCAGCCGTCTGTATTGCATCGACTGACTTTGTTCTCCCTGCTTTCTTTCAGGCCATTATTGAAATGTATTCCATGCCCAACGGGGAGCAAGAGCAAGCTCTGGAAGGCGAGGCAAGTGGCGGTGAAAGCGGCGAGGGGGCTTCCGATGGTGAAGGGGACAGAGGGAGCGACGACTCAAGCGCTGGAGAAGAAGTTGAGTCGCCTCCTCGCAGGGAGAGGCGATCCAAGCTTGACCAAGAACGGCCGAGTGCTCGTGGCAAGGCAACTGCTCCGGCTGGTCAGTCTTCGAAGCGCCCTCGGATCTCTTCACCAACCCCGACTGCGAAGGCGCCAAAGCACCCAAAGTTGCAGAGCCGAAGACTCGGAAGGCGCTGCCAAAGATCAAGATCGATATCCCTATCGCCTCCGCGTGAGTGTCTCTCCTTGTATTCACTCGACGCTCTGCGCTGTTTGTTTTTCTTGTTTTAACTAGACGAACTTTGGAATTGTTAGCGCTGCCACTTCCGGAACCTCAGCTTACAGGGATGATGATGAGGCGATGGAGGATGCGGTCACTTCTAATCCGGGTATGATTTCTGCCATACTATCTTTTTTTGGTTGATTCAACTGTATCGTGCATTACTGGGTGACGTGCTTTTGGCAATTTGAACCTTGCACAGCTCCCAACATTATTGACCTCCCTAATGATGAAGGAGAGCCCGAGAGGCCTTTGACGAGGAAGAACAGGCGAGCTCCTGCAAGCGGGGCGCTACAGACGACACCGAGGGCGGAACCAGTTGTTCAGGACACTATCGACGTCAATCGGGGTCCTATTACCTTCGCTGAGCCGCTGTCGAGTGCTTTGCCTTCTTCATCAACTGCTCAGGCCCCTGTCGACCCGCCTTCAATTTTTGCGACCCATCGTGTCCCGGAGGACGAGGTGAATGCTGCTAGGGAAGCCATTTGTCAAGTGGGCATTATGATGGAGAAGATGAAGGCGGTGCGGGACGCCAGCCAAGCCGCCTATGATGCCAGCTCGGCCCTCCAAAGCAACGTTCAGGTTAGTTGGTTGCCGCTTGTTCTGTTAGGATATGCTACCTGAAGAGTCTTTCCAAAAATCTTTGCATCTGCACACCCAGTGGGTGTGTCGATTGAATTCTTGGACTAGTGGGGGCACGCTGAGTGCACCCACTGGGTGTAGTCCCCGAGACTACGGTGGACTGCTGGCAGTCGACTGTAGTCTTAGTATTTTGTCGAATGTATAGTTTGTCTCTTCCACTCGATCTGGTCGAGTGGGATCAGAACCGGTGGGGGCACGCTGAGTGCACCCACTGGGTGTAGTCCCCGAGACTACGGTGGACTGCTGGCAGTAGACTGTAGTCTGAGTTCTTTCTCTCTTTTTTTTGGACTCGACTTTGGCAGGCCGGTCGAGTGGGGTCAGAACCGGTGGGGGCACACTAATTGCACCCACTGGGTGTAGTCCCCGAGGCTATAGTGGACTGCTGGCAGTCGACCGTAGTCTTAGTATTTATTGCCTTTGTTGTTTTTCCCTGTAAAATAACTTCTCCCCTTTGACTTCAGAAATCTTGCGATCTTGGAGCTCGCTTTGCTGACTTGGAGAAGCAGCAGATTCAACTGAACCTTGATCTGGAGCTGGCCAGGACAGAGCTGCAAAAGGCCAGAGACGGCGCCGCAGGTAAGACTATTTTGTCGACTGGTTAGTTTTAAGCTTGAGTACCCTTCTGCTATTTCCGAATCAATCATCATTTCTTTGCAGAAAAACTGAGAGAAGCTCTGGCGAAAAAGGATCAGGACTTGGCTGCTGCCCGTAAGGAGGCTGACGACAAGACCGCTCTGGCCGAACAGAAGCTGGCTTCGGTCGGCCAGTTAGAAGAAGAGAATACCAGGCTGAAGACCGCTCTGAATGAAGCCAACAGGGAGTGTACACGCTAGAAGAAGGATAACCTCAACCTGAACGAAAAGATGGAAGGCATTGCTCGCAGGAGGGACGATCTGGAGATCTACTTGAGGAGCCTTGCCAAGAAGTTGTATATCAAGCTTGAAGGTGCACATTTAGTTCCGACTGATTTTTTTGTGTCGACTCAGTGTATGAAAATTGACTTATCCTTGGATCGTGAATGCAGAGTTTTGCCAGAACTTTGAAGAGGATACTGGGCGGATTGAACCATGTTTGGATCCAATCAACTCTCCCGTGAAAGATGAAGCTACCATGAATTTGCTCCGACTGGAATCTTGCATTGACGGTGCCGTGGACTACATGGCTCGACTGAAGGTCGCCATGTCACGGATCGACCCGGCACTTTGGCTAGAGGCTACGCTCCAAAATGATCTCGAGTCTCTGATGATTAGTCTTAACGGAATCCCTGACCGAGTGCAGGAGTGGAAGAAGTCTTCTGCTTGGTGCGGCGCTGATGTGGCTCTATCTTTGGTTCGTGTCCACTGCAAGGAGGTGCAACAAGACAAGCTGGCAGCAATCAAGGTTGCCAACACCCAGAAGCATGACTTCCGAACCTTTATGGAGACTTTCATTGCTGCAGCCACTCGGATAGCCGACGACGTTGACCTGGATGAGTTCGTCGAGCCTGCCAGCCCTCCTCCCGCGGAGTGAACAAACTCTTATGTCCCACCTTAAATGTGCCTCAGAATGCCGAGTGGTTTTTGTAACCGTTAAAAATTTTCGGGTCGCATGCCCGAGTACCTCGATCCGTGATCCAGAATCTTTAGGATTTTATCTGAACTTGGTTTACCGTTGAATATCTTTATGAATCTCCTGCTGAGTGAACCCAACATTTATTCGAGACAACTTTCTGTATTCGCAGCACAGCTCCGAAGGAGGGGGAAGTAGTCGACCCATGCCTTGTATTTGTGGCGAAGCTCCCCAGGGGCGGGCGGCGGTCGACCTACAACCTGTTACTGCAGAGTGGGACGGAGCGCACATTGTATTTGTGGCGAAGCTCTCCAGGAGAAGGGTGGGGGGGGGGGCAGTCGACCCGTACTTCATTACTGTAGAGCGAGATGAATCGCGCATTGTATTTGTGGCGAAGCTCTCTAGGAGAAGGTGGCAGTCGACCTGCCCCTCGTCGTCCTTGAGGATTGAGATGTGTTTGGGAGAACTTAGGCGAGTACTGGACTGCAGAAAGCCCCCGAGTGGGAGGATTTCTCTCCACTCGGTAGGGTTTTTTCAAACTTAGGCGAGTGCCTGACTGCAGCTAAGTCTCTAGGTGGGAGAACTTAGGCGAGTACTGGACTGCAGCTAAGCCCCCGAGTGGGAGGATTGCTCTCCACTCGGTAGGGTATTTTCAAACTTAGGCGAGTGCCTGACTGCAGCTAAGTCTCTGAGTGGGAGAACTTAGGCGAGTACTGGACTGCAGCTAAGCCGCCGAATGGGAGGATTGCTCTCCACTCGGTAGGATTTTTTCAAACTTAGGCGAGTGCCTGACTGCAGCTAAGTCTCTGAGCGGGAGAACTTAGGCGAGTACTGGACTG